>NC_057804.1:636428524-636719262 GCF_018294505.1 Triticum aestivum | reverse complement strand
CGGTGCAAGCGCCATCGACGACACCGACGCTCGCCACCGCCTCGACCGGCTTGGTTTCTCCCTGGAGGTGGAGGAGAGCGGCACCGTCGGCCCGGTGTGTTTCGGTCCACGCATCCGGGAGGAGCCCTTTACGGAAGGGTTCACGCTCCCCCGCGACACCCCCAAGTACAACGGAACCGTGAAGCTGGAAGACTCGCTCACCGACTACACCACCACCATCGGCATCACAAGTGGCAACCACCGACTCGTTGTGCACTACGCGCCGCTCATGCTCCAAGCGACGGCCCGCACATGGTTGGACAGCCTGCCGATGGTTAGCGTCAACACGTGGGTAAACTTCGAGCAGGGCTTCATCCGCAACTTCACAGGGACCTACCAGCGACCCGTCCGCCCCTGCCAGCTCGCTATGTGCGTGCAGGGGCCAACGGAAACCGGCCATGAATACCTCGCACGCTGGACCGAGCTCTAGAATAGCTGCGAGGGCGTCCACGAGGTTCAAGCAATCCAGTACTTCGTCAACGTGTACCGAGATGGCACCCTCCTTAAGCACAAGATCTTGCGCTCCGAGCCGGCCACCATGGTCGCGCTCATGGTAATGGCGGGCAAGTACGCCAACGTCGGCTCCACCATGAAGATCCAGGTGGCACTGGATGAGGCCTGCAAAGCAAAGCCGATTCCCCCTCTGAAGCCGGCCGGCAAAGGTAGCCGGCAGCAGCACAACCAGTAGAACAACAAGCGCAAGGCCGACCAGCCGGCTCAGCGCTACGACAACCGGCTCGTCGCGGTTGCCAAGCCTGCAACCAACCCGGCAGCAAAGCACCCACAGATCGGCAAGGCGGCGTGGTAGCCCGCCATGAGTTTTGAAGAGATGCTCGAGGCCCCCTACAAGCACCACAGCAGCGCAAGGCCATCCACGCATAGGCTTCGGCAGTGCGGCATCACCAAGCGCATAATAAGGGGGCGACGTCCCGCCTCCAGGCGCGGGTCAACCGCCTCCGCGTCCTCCGCCACCCCCAGCCTGCGGCGCCATGCACGATGACGTCTACCAGGATCAGAACGCGGCCTACATCGTCTTCACCAGCATCGGCGACGACAAGCGCAGCGAACGTCTCTTTTGGCAGGAGGTGAACACCGTCATCCCGGCCAAGCCGGAATACATGCACTGGTCAGACCGCCCGGTCACGTGGACCCAGGAAGACCAGCCCGTCACCATGCTGAATCTGGGTGGCTACGCCCTTGTCCTCAACCCCATCATCATCGCGCCTCGGCGCACGTGAAAGTTTTTTCCGAGTCTTCATCGATGGCGGCAGCAGTATCAACATCCTCTACCGCGACACCATGACCAAATTCGGCCTCGAGGCCAAGGACCTGGAGCCAACCCGGACGATCTACCACGGCATCGTTCCCGGCCTATCCTGCTCTCCGATCGGCCGTGTCCGGCTCGACATCCTATTCAGCAACAGCAATCACTTCCGGCGCAGCCGATCTGGTTCGAAGTGGTGGAACTGTCTAGCACGTACCACGCACTGCTGGGCCGACCCGCGCTCTCCAAGTTCATGGCGGTTCCCCACTATGCTTACCTAAAGATGAAGCTTCCGGGTCTGAAGGGCCTCATCACCATCACCGGCGACTACCGCAAGTCTCTGGACTGCGCCTGAGATGGCGCCAAGCTGGTCGAGTCGCTGGTCATAGCCTAGGAGCGGCGCCAGCTCGATCAGATCATCGCCATGGCTAACGAGACATCAGCCGCACCAATACCGGCTGAGGAGTCAACTGACGAGGCCACCTTCAAGCCCTCCAAGGAGACCAAGAAAGTGAAGTCGAACTCGGAAGACCCCAGCTGCAGCAAGCACGTGGTCGTAGGCACCCGCCTCGACAGCAAATAGGAAGGTGAGCTCGTCGACTTCCTCCGTGAGAATCGAGATATTTTTGCATGGACCCCAAAGGACATGCCGGGTATCCTGAGGAAGTACACCGAGCACAAACTCCACGTCTGCAAGGACGCCAAGCCTGTCCGCCAACCCCTACGACATTTCTCCGAAGAGAAGAGAAGAACCATCGGTGAAGAAGTCGCCAAGCTTTTGGCCATCGGCTTCATCATGGAAGTGTACCACCCCGAGTTGCTGGCCAACCCTCGTCCTAAAAAAGAACAACACCTGGCGCATGTGCATCGACTACACCAGTATATACAAGGCCTATCCCAAGGATCCGTTCGTCCTCCCGTGGATTGACCAAGTCATCGACTCGACCGCCGGGTGCGAGCTGCTGTCCTTCCTGGATGCTTACTCCGGCTACCACCAGATCAAGCTGGACCTGGATGATGCCCTGAAGACATCCTTCATCATGCCCTTCGAGGCGTATTGCTACATCACCATGTCATTCGGCTTGAAGAACGTCGGCGCCACTTTCCAGCACTGCATGCAGAAATGCTAGCGGCCGCAACATACACACTTACGTGGACGACATCATAGTGAAGACCAAGCAGCACCTCACGCTCCCCGACAACCTGTAGGAAACATTTGCCAACCTGCGCAAATACAAAGTCAAGTTCAACCCGGAGAAATGCGATTTCGGTGTCCCGGCCGGAAAGCTACTCGGCTTCCTCGTCTCGGAGCGTGGCATTGAGGCGAACCCGGAGAAGATCAAGGCCATCAAGCGCATGCACAAGCCAGCTCGGCTGCGCGATGTCCAAAAGTTCACCAGCTGCTTGGCCTCGGTCAGCCGGTTTCTCAACCGGCTGGGCGAGAGGGCCTTCCCCTATACCAGCAGATGAAGAAGAAGATGCCGTTCGAATGGAACGACCAGGCGGACGAGGCTGTACGGGATCTCAAGCGCATGCTCTCCACCTTACCAGTCCTGGCCGCGCCGGCCGAGAAGGAGCCGTTGTTGCTCTACATTGCCGCAACCTCATGGTCGGTCAGCACAGTGATGGTGGTCAAGCGACCAGAGAAGGGAAAGGTCCAAGTCGTCCAGCGCCCAGTCTATTACCTGAGCGAGGTGCTCTCCGCCTCCAATCAGAACTACCCGCACTACCAGAAGATGTGTTATGGCGTGTACTTCAGCACCAAGAAATTGAAGCAGTACTTCCAAGATCACGTCGTCACCGTGGTCAGCACGGCCCCCCTCAGCGAGATCATCGGGTGTGGGGACGCCTCCGACTGGGTCGCCAAGTGGGCGCTCGAGCTAGCCAGCCACACCATCCTCTACGAGCCCCGCACCACGATCAAGTCCCAGGCCCTGGCCGACTTCCTCGTCGACTGGACTGAGACCCAGTACCTACCGCCGCCACCGGACTCAACGCACTGGCGCATGGACTTCGACGACTCCAAGATGTGTCTCGGCCTAGAGGCCAGCATTATGCTATCTTCCCCGAAGGGCGACCAACTTCGCTACACACTCCAGATCCACTTTGCCGCCTCCAACAACGTCGCCGAATACGAAGCCCTTGTGCATGGCCTACGGCTTGCCAAGGAACTCGGCATCTGGCGCATCCTGTGCTACGGCGACTCGGATCTGGTGGTGCAGCAGTGCTCCGGCGAGTGGGACGCCCGCGACCCCAACATGGCAAGCTACCGTTTCCTTGTCCAGAAGCTGTCCGGATTCTTCGAGGGCTGCGAGTTCCTCCATGTCCCGCGTGCGGAGAATGAGGCAGCCAACACGCTCGCTAAAATTGCCTCGTCCCGGCAGTCCATCCCGTCCGCTGTCTCCCTCGAGCACCTCCACAAGCTGTCCGTCAAGCCTTCTCTGGACTCCGAGTCCATTCATGTCCCGTACGACCCGGCTGCGCCTCAACCCGGCCCAGGGACTTCCGAACCCGGCCCGGGGACTGCCGAACTCGGCCGGGGGCTAGAAGCCATCAACCCGGCCACCATCGACCTCAACCCGGCCTCCGCCATCCCCGACCCAGGGGCTGCTCAGCCCAGCTCGGGGACTGCCGACCCAGAACCCACCCTGGTGGCTGTCTTCACCGTGGTGACGGCCCAGTCTTGGGCCCTGCCCATCTTAGAGTTCCTAGAGAATGGGGCCCTCCCCACAGACGAGACTGAGGCCCGGCAGGTGCAACACCGGGCGTTCTCCTACAACATCATCAACAACGAGCTCGTCAAGCGCAGCTCCACCGGCATGTTCCAGCACTCCGTCGAGTAGGACCAAGGAATCGAGATCCTCCTTGACATACACTAGGGCGAGTGCGGGCCCTAGTTGCCAAGGCTTTCCACCATGGTTTCTACTGGCCTACGGTCCTCCAAGACGCCGAGTCACTCATCCTCAAGTGCGAGGGATGCCAGCGCTTCAGCAAGCGCATCCACCAGCCGGCTTCAGCACTCCGGACCATCCCGATCGCCTAGCCTTTTGTGGTCTGGGGACTCGACATGGTGGGACCCTTCAAAACCGCCCGAGGCGGCATGACGCATCTGCTGGTGGGGTGGACAAGTTCACCAAATGGAAAGAAGCACAGCCAATCAAGAAGCTGGACGGGCTGGGCCGTCTGGTTCATCAAAGACATCACGGTACGCTACGACATGCCGAACAACATCATCACAGACAATGGCACCAACTTCGCCAAAGGAGCGCTCATGCAATACTGCTCCGTCCCTGGCATCCTCCTCAACCTGGCTTCTGTTGCCCACCCGTAGTCCAACGGGCAGGTCGAGCGGGCCAACGGCCTCATCCTATCTGGCATCAAGCCGCGGATCGTCGAGCCACTCATCCGCTCACCCGGCAGCTAGCTCGAGGAGTTGTCGGCCGTCCTCTGGAGTCTCCAAACCACGCCAAACCGGTCGACCGGGTTCACCCCATTCTTCCTCGTTTATGGAGCCGAAGCTATCATACCGACCGACGTCGAGTTCGACTCACCGTGTGTCGCGATGTACACCGAAGTCGAAGCCAAGGAAGCCCGCGAAGACGGTGTCGACCTACTCGAAGAAGCCCGTCTCCTGGTGCTCAGCCGTTCGGCCATCTACCAGCAAGGCTTAAGGCACTACCACAGCAAGAAGATCAAGCCACTCGCATTCCGCGAGGTAGACCTCGTCCTCCGACTCGTCCAAGAGCAAGCCGGCCAGCACAAGTTGTCCTCTCGATGGGAGGGCCCGTTCATCGTCAGCAGGGCCTTGTGCGATCGCAACGCCTACTACCTCATCGACGCCCGCAAGTCAAACAAGCGCAAGAGAGACACCGCCAGTGAAGAAACGACCCGACCGTGGAATGCAGAACTCCTCTGCCCGTTTTACGGTTAGCCATACAAACGTATGTATCGCTGCCTTTTGTAATCGCATGAAACTATGGCGTCCCCGAACGACGCTCGGGGGCTGTCCTTTTCCGACCAAGTTATTGTGTCTCCTACATTTGCACATCACTTGCTCTTAAAACCCAGCCACCGGTCCGACTAGCTCGACCCGGGGGCTGGCCGGCTTGGTCGCCACCCGCCGCCTTCCTTGGTGATTTCTAACGTGTTAAGGACGCCGCGGCCCCCCACTTCGTCCCAGGCCACAGAACCGGCTTCGGTTGTCGGCTGGCAAGCACAACGGGCCAGAGCACCAGCACGCCTCAAACACTAAGTCAAAGGTCGCCGGGTCTCCCAACCCGGTCCATCGCTTTAAACGGTCGAATGACCGGCTGCTCGCCAACCAGCTCTGCCAGATTGCCGCCAGTTGGCCCAGTGGGTGTTTCGCTCGTGCTCAACATTTTGAAAGCCTAAGTACTGCTTGCTCCTCTCAAAAAAGCGAACCCCTTGTCACGGACCGGAGCCTCAGCCGTCAGACTCGGGGGGAGGGGGGAGGTTCGAGAGAGGAAGGTTGCAAGAAAACAACTCAAAAAGCGAAAAGCAAAAGCACATGCATCCACGAAATATACACATCACAAAATATTAAAGGACGGGCCTATGGCTAGGGTTCATTACACCCAAAAAACCCAGTGGGTGGGTGGACCTGCTACCTAACAGATGTTTTCACTAAGACATAACAGGGCAGTCTCATGCATCTCCAGCGCTGGGTCACGCAGCTGATGGCTTCCCCGCGGCGGCCTCTGGGTCCGCCGAAGTGCCGGCGTCTTCCTCCTCGACATCCCCATCGTAGTAGATGTCCGTTTCGTCGGAGCCGCCCTCCGGGTCGTGAAGAAGCAAGCCGTACTCGTCACCAGGAACGACTCCGCCATCTTTCGCCCGCTTCGGGTGGAACTCGTCATGGAAGGCAAACCCGGTGATGTAGCTGGCCTGGGCAGCGATCCACCTGGCCTGCACCTGCAGGTGGTCCTTCGAGCCGGCCTGCTGGCCCATCAGCGCATCCAGCTACAGGTCCGGGTGCTAGGACACCGCGAACCTGAGCGCCATCTCGGCACCGGCACGAGCGGCGAAAACACGCCACACATGGAGCCAGTCCGGCCCCATCTCCAACTAGCACGCCAGCCGCGTGAAGCTGCTCAGTGCAACAGAGCCCGGCCACAGGGCCGCCATCATCGCCGTGCCGGCCTGAGAGAGCTGCCCCATCTGCTCGCCCAAGATTCGCACACGAGCCTCGGAGGCGGTCATGATCTCCGGGAAAGTCCAAGCCGCCTGCGGGTTGGTCCCGGAGCCAACGACCCCCAGAAGGTCGCGCTGAAAGCGGGCGACCTCTTCTGCCAGCTGGTGCATCTCCGGGAAGGCCCCTGCCGGAAGACAAAGAAAGTCAGAAAAAAGGCACCAAAGACAATAAGCCGGGATCCCAACCAGGTAGAACTCAAGAAAAGCACTTACTGGAGAAGGACTCTTCCAGGTGCTGTGCTTCAAGCAACGTACCGCGCTGCTCCTGATCAATGGTGCAGTCATGCTCCTGGAGTGGCTTCTCCAAGTCGGCCACCTTGGCAAGGACCGCCTTCAGCTCGGCATCCTTGTCCTTAGCCACCTTCTCGGATGCTTCGCGGCGGCGGGTCTCCTCCCGACGGGCCTCCTCTGCCGCGGCCATCTGTCCTTTCAGGTGCTCCACCTCGGCCTGAAGCTGGCCCTTTTCGTTGCCAACTTGCCGCGTTGCTGGTCCACCTCGGCCAAGGCCTGTGGCGCCTCCACCACCTTGGCGGCTTCTGCCTTGAGGCGCTCCACCTCGACCTCAAGACGGCTCTTATCGCCCACAACCGCTCCTACAGCCGGCTAGCTTCGTCGATCGCCCGCCAGGCCACCGCCACCTCCGCCTTCATCACCGCCACCTCGGCTCCAAGCCGTCCAGCATCAGCGACAAGCCAGTCGTAGTGGAGGCCGGCCCGAAACAGCCGGGTCTTCCGAGATAGCATCTCGGCTACAAGAAGAAGATTCAGAAACGAAGGGTCAGTTTTTAGATTCGACCCAACTGTTACACAGTTGGCCCGAATCTCGGGGGCTACACCCAACGGGTACGCTAGCGCGCCCCCACTAAAAAAGAGCACAAGAAAAATACCCGCGGCGACATGGAGCTCCTCCTCCTTGGCGGCGAGCTGCTCCTTGAGCTCCCGATACTTGCCCAGGAGGTGGTTGAAGGCGCTGACTCGGTAGGAGTCCAGTTGCTGTAAAAGGCAACGATCAGCAGAAAAGCGGCATTTTAAAGATTCGACCCAACAACTATATAGTTGGCATGAACCTCGGGAGCTACACCCAGTGGGTGCGCTAGCATGCCCCCACAAAGAAGAATCCACAGAAGAAAAGGGGGGAGAACTCACCAGCACGACGCGCTCCAGCTCCCGCATCTGCTCCATCTCGGCCTGGGCGAAGGCCTAGATCCGGTCCGTCCGCCCTCGCAGACGGCGGCTGGCAGCTTCCATCGCCTCCTCCTCCTGGGTCTGGGGCCCGAAGACTATGCAGGCCCCGCCCCGTGCCGGTAGCGACCCGGCGGGCCGGCGTCCCCCTGGCCTAAGCACCAGGGCGTGCTCTCCACTGGTCGCCTCCCCCGCGGCCAGCACCTCCTCCGACGCCCTCTCCGGCGCCACCGTCGGCTCGACAGCCGGGGTGGCCTGCGGCGCCACCTGCAGTGGTGCCTCGCTCGTCGACGCCCGGGGCGCCCCATGGGGCGCCATCTGCAGCGCCTCCTCCAAGACAGTGTCACCGCCGCCTCCGTCGACCCTGCTACCTCTTGATTTGGGCTTTTTTTAGAATCTGTTATTTCTCCCCATCTCAGGCGGGATTTGGGCCAGTTTTAGGCAGTTTGCCCAGTCTGAGGTCCAACTTAGGTACTGCCTGCCAGGTTCTCCCAATCTCTGGCATGCTTTGGTTTGCCAGTTTTCTTCATCTTTTGACGCAAGCGCTGCTCGCTACAGCCATCTCTTTTTCACTCTCGGCTCCCCATTGCACTGTCGGCCTCCAAGAATGCAGAGCTACCATTGGAACATGAACCACGGCTATCTCAAAGACGCCTCGCCACATTGCGCCGGCATGATACATGCAACCTCTGGAGGCAAGTGCGCCTGTGGCTGCCGCGTTAGATCGTTGTCGCCGGAGTCGGCCGCCGCAGCTTGGCTGGACACAAAGTTGCACGTCTGGTGCAGGTTAAGAAGCAAGTATTGGTTTGCCGCAAAAAAATAGAGAAGCTGAGAGGGTGGCATCCGACGCAAATGTCTGCATCTAATTCTTCCCTTCCCTTTTTCCTTCCCATGGAGATGGAGGAAAACTGTGTGCTCACATATAAGATAGTACTAGTTGCCTCTAACCCAGCTAGGCTACATGGCAGTGTGTGTTCCTTTCGGTTCTACTTGAAGAGATATTAAAAGTGGAGGATGAAGAAGATTGTTTGTGTGCATCACATGATGATGCCCTAGAGCTAGCTAGCGCCGGACAGGACGATGCATGAGCTTGTGGGAGTCTCGCGGCAACACCAGCTCCATCCCAGGAGGCGGGCGCAGTGCGGCATCGACCCTTGCCATAAGCCTCCCAAGAAACGCTGCCGATCGCCATGCTTTCCGTTGATGGCATGCGGTTTGTTGGTGGTCACGAGATGGCGACGCGAGCTTCAGGCCAGGTTCATGGCAGCGTAGAGAGGCTCGGCCAGGAGGTCCCTGGCGAGCAGCGTGCGGCCGGCCATCGATGGGCTGTATGGCGAGCGGCGTTCTTCTTCTGGCGACGCAGACGTGGAGGCGCGGTCCGCGGTGGGCCGGGTCAGATCCGGGCCTGCTCAGTTCCGATCTTGAGCATGGGTGTCGATGGCATCGCAAGGCCATTCCTTGAGCGGGTGACGGCCGTCGCGGGCGGCCCTTGCCCTGCCGGTGGTGTTGGTTGGCTGTTGTCCTTCCGTCAGGGTGGAGGTGTGGTCGGTACCATGTTGTTCCCCTCGGCCTTCGTGGTGGGATGGCCGGCGGCGCATTTCGCGGTGGTGGTCGTCGGTGCACGGCAGGGAGCGCGGCGGTGCGGCGGATCCAGGCAAGGTGCGCAACAAGGTAGTGGAGGAGGGTGGTGTGCAAGAAAACAGAGTTCGGGAGACACACGAGGTGCCCACGAGACAGGGGGGCGCGCCCATTAGGGGTGGGCGCGCCCTCCACCCTTGTGGAGGCCTCGTGTCCTTCCCGGATTACTTCTTTCTTCCATAAATTTTTAAATATTCCAAAATGGAGGAAAATTGACATTAGAATTGTTTTGGAGTCGGTTTACTTACCGTACCACATACCTATTCCTTTTCGGAGTCTGAAACATTCTGGAAAGTGTCCCTTATGTATTCCTCCGGGGTTACAGTCTCAATAATATTAGTTTCAACATTGATAGAATTACCTGAGATATAATGTTTGATTCTTTGACCGTTCACCACCCTCGGACTTGTGCCTTCGAAGTTGTTGATTTTTATGGCACCAGAACGATAGACCTCCTCGATAACGTAAGGACCTTCCCATTTAGAGAGAAGTTTTCCTGCAAAAATCTTAAATGATAGTTGAATAGCAACACATAATCACCTATGTTGAACTCACGCTTTTGTATTCTTTTGTCATGCCATCTTTTAAGTTTTTCTTTAAACAGCTTGGCATTTTCATAGGCTTGGGTTCTCCATTTATCAAGTGAGCTAATATCAAATAACCTCTTCTCACCGGCAAGTTTGAAGTCATAGTTGAGCTCTTTAATAGCCCAATATGCTTTATGTTCAAGTTCAAGAGGTAAGTGACATGCTTTTCCATAAACCATCTTAAACGGAGACATGCTCATAGGATTTTTATATGCAGTTCTATAAGCCCATAATGCATCATCAAGTTTTTTGGACCAATTCTTTCTAGACCTATTAATAGTCTTTTGCAAAATTAATTTGAGCTCTCTATTGCTCAACTCTACTTGACCACTAGACTGTGGGTGATAAGGAGATGCAATTCTATGATTAACATCATACTTAGCAAGCATTTTACGGAAAGCACCATGAATAAAATGTGAACCACCATCAGTCATGAGATATCTAGGGACTCCAAACCTCGGAAAAATAACTTCTTTAAGCATCTTAATAGAGGTGTTATGATCAGCACTACTAGTTGGAATAGCTTCTACCCACTTAGTAACGTAATCAACAGCAACTAAAATATGTGTATATCCATTAGAGGCAGGAAAAGGTCCCATATAATCAAAGCCCCAAACATCAAATGGTTCAACAACAAGAGAATAATTCATAGGCATTTCTTGACGTGTACTAATATTACCAATTCTTTGACATTCATCACAAGACAAGACAAACTTACGAGCATCTTTGAAGAGAGTAGGCCAATAGAAACCGGATTGCAATACCTTATGTGCAGTTCTGTCTCCAGCGTGGTGTCCTCCATATGGTTCGGAGTGACACTTGCGTAGGATCTGTTCCTGTTCATACTCAGGTACACAACGTCTAATAACACCATCTACTCCTTCTTTATAAAGGTGTGGGTCATCCCAAAAGTAATGTCTTAAATCATAAAAGAACTTTTTCTTTTGCTGGTATGTGAAACTAGGTGGTATAAATTTAGCAACAATGTAATTAGCATAATCAGCATACCATGGAGCAGTATGAGAAGCATTAATGACCGCTAATTGTTCATTAGAAAATCTATCATCAATAGGTAGTGGGTCATCAAGAACATTCTCTAGCCTAAACAAGTTGTCTGCAACGGGGTTCTTAGCTCCCTTTCTATCAATAATGTGCAAATCAAACTCTTGCAGCAAGAGAACCCATCTAATAAGTCTAGGTTTAGCATCTTTCTTTTCCATAAGATATTTAATAGCTGCATGATCAGTGTGAATAGTAACTTTAGAATCAACAATGTAAGGTCTGAACTTATCACAAGCAAATACAACTGCCAAGAATTCTTTTTCAGTAGTAGCATAATTTCTCTGGGCAGTATCAAGAGTCTTACTAGCATATTGAATAACATTTAATTTCTTATCAACTCTTTGCCCTAGAACAGCACCTACAACATAATCACTAGCATCACACATAATTTCAAAGGGGAAATACCTATCAGGTGGCTGAACAATAGGTGTAGTGATCAAAGCTTTCTTAAGTACTTCAAATGCTTCTACACAATCATCATCAAAGACAAAAGGAATATCTTTTTGCAATAAATTAGTCAGAGGCCTACAGATTTTAGAAAAGTCCTTAATGAACCTCCTATAAAAACCGGCATGACCAAGGAAACTTCTTATACCTTTAATGTCCTTGGGGCATGGCATCTTTTCAATAGCATCAACTTTAGCTTTATCAACTTCAATACCTCTTTTAGAAATTTTATGCCCCAAGACAATGCCTTCACTAACCATAAAGTGACACTTTTCCCAACTCAGGACGAGACTAGTGTCCTTGCATCTCTGCAAAACTCGATCAAGGTTGCTCAAGCAATCATCAAAAGAGGATCCATAGACTGAGAAGTCATCCATGAATACCTCACAAATCTTTTCACAAAAGTCAGAGAATATAGCCATTATGCATCTTTGAAAGGTAGCAGGTGCATTGCATAAACCAAAAGGCATACGTCTATAAGCAAAGGTACCAAAAGGGCAAGTAAAGGTAGTTTTTGATTGATCCTCCGCTGACATAGGTATTTGAGAGAAACTAGAATAACCATCTAGAAAGCATAAATGTGTATGTTTGGATAGTCTTTCTAGCATTTGATCAATAAAAGGTAAAGGGTAATGATCTTTCTTAGTAGCTTTATTTAACTTATGAAAATCAATTACCATCCTATAACCTGTAATAATTCTTTGCGGAATCAATTCATCTTTATCATTAGGAACAACAGTAATACCTCCCTTTTTAGGGACACAATGGACAGGGCTTACCCATTCACTATCAGCAACAGGATAAATTATACCTGCCTCAAGGAGCTTTAGTATCTCATTTATTACCACTTCTTTCATCTTAGGATTTAAGCGTCGTTGAGGATCTCTAACTGGTTTGGCATCTTTCTCCACTTTAATTTTGTGTTGGCATAGATTGCGACTAATGCCCTTAAGATCACCCAGGGTATATCCAATAGCAACACGATGCTTCTTTAGAGTTTTCAATAATCTTTCCTCTTCCTGCTCTGAAAGGTTAGCACTAACAATAACAGGATATATCTTCTTTTCATAAAGATAGGCATATTTAAGATTATCAGGTAATGGTTTTAGCTCAAACATGGGATCACCCTTGGGTGGGGGAGGATCCCCTAGGATTTCAACAGGTAAGTTATGTTTCAAAATAGGACCCTGTTGCAGGAGTACTTCATCTATTTCCCTTCTTTCATTCATAAACATATCATTTTCATGGTCTATCAAATATTGTTCTAACGGATTAGTAGGAGGCACGACAATAGAAGCAAGACCAATTATTTCATCTTTACTAGGTAATTCTTTATCACAGGGTTGTCTACAAAATTTAGCAAAATTAAACTCATGAGTCATATCATCCAAGCCAATCGTAACAATATCCTTTTCACAATCAATCCTAGCATTAACAGTATTCAAGAAGGGTCTACCAAATATAATGGGACAAAAGTCATCTTGTGGGGAACCAAGAACAAGAAAATCAGCGGGATATTTGACTTTCCCACACAAGACTTCAACATCTCTAACAATCCCAAATGGTGAAATAGTATCTCTATTGGCAAGCTTAATTGTAACATCAATATCTTCTAACTCAACCGGTGCAATATCATGCATAATTTCTTCATATAAGGAAAAAGGTATTGCACTAGCAATAGCACCCATATCACATAAGCCATGATAACAATGATCTCCTATTTTAACAGAAATAATAGGCATGCCTACAACAGGTCTATGTATCTTAGCATCGGGCCTAGCAATATTAGCAGCATGTTCACAGAAGTAAATAACATGCCCGTCTATATTATCATCCAAGAGATCTTTAACCATAGCACTACTAGGTTTAACTTTAATTTGCTCAGGAGGGGTATATGTTCTAGTATTACTCTTACGAACAACAGTTGAAGCTTTAGCATGATCCTTCATTCTAACAGGAAAAGGTGGTTTCTCAACATAAGTAGTAGGAACAATAGGATCATTATAAGTGATAGTCTTTTCTTCAACTGTAATAGGTTCAACTACTTTAACTTCAATGTGAGGATTATATTTAAACCACTTCTCCTTAGGGAGATCAACGTCAGCAGCAAAAGATTCATAGAAAGAAGCTACTATCTCAGAGTCAAGTCCATATTTAGCACTAAATCCACGAAAAGCATCGGTATCCATAAAAGATTTAACACAATAAAACTTAGGTGTAATACCTGACTCCTTACCATCATCAGAACCCCAATCTTCAAAGTTGCGTTTAATTCTTTCCAATAAGTCCCAGTTGAATTCAGTAGTCTTCAGCATATAAGAACCAGCACAAGAAGTATCGAGCATGGTGCGATCATTTAGAGAAAGTCGAGCATAAATTTTTTGAATAATCATTTCTCTTGAGAGATCATGATTGGGGCATGAATATAACATTGACTTAAGCCTCCCCCAAGCTTGAGCGATGCTTTCTCCTTTGCGAGGTCAGGAATTATATATGTAATTACGATCACGATGAACAAGATGCATAGGGTAGAACTTCTGGTGAAATTCCAACTTCAATCGTTTATAATTCCAAGATCCCGTATCATCACACAGCCTATACCATGTCAATGCATCTCCCTTCAAAGATAAAGGAAATACCTTCCTCTTAACAACATCATTGGGAATACCTGCAAGCTTAAATAATCCACAAACTTCATCCACAAAGATAAAGTGTAAATCGGCAAGCAATGTTCCATCTCCTGCAAAGGGATTAGCTAGCAGTTTCTCTATCATACTCGAAGGAATTTCAAAGTAAACATTTTCAGTAGGCTCAGTAGGTTGAAGAGCAACTCTTTGCTCTACTGGTCGAGGCGAAGATACCCCGAACAAGCCCCTCAAAGGATTAGTTTCCATAGTAACAAGTGACAGAAAATTTCAGCACACTATATAAATGTTTCCTTACCAAGTTCCACTCACCAAAGGCGCTTCACTCCCCGGCAACGGCGCCAGAAAAGAGTCTTGATGACCCACAAGTATAGGGGATCTATCGTAGTCCTTTCAATAAGTAAGAGTGTTGAATCCAACAAGGAGCAGAAGGAAATGACAAGTGGTTTTCAGTACGGTATTCTCTGCAAGCACTGAAATTGTAGGTAACAGATAGTTTTGTGATAGGATAATTCGTAACGGGTAACAAGTCATGAAAGTAAATAAGGTTCAGCAAGGTGGCCCAATCCTTTTTGTAGAAAAGGACAAGCCTGGACAATTTCTTATAATGAGAAAAGCGCTCCCGAGGACACATGGGGATTATCGTCAAGCTAGTTTCATCACGCTCATATGATTCGTGTTCGGTACTTTGATAGTTTGATATGTGAGTGGACCAGTGTTTGGGTACTGCCCTTACTTGGAGAAGCATCCCACTTATGATTAACCCCTATTGCAAGCATCCGCAACTACAAAAGAAGTATTAAGGTAAACCTAACCATAGCATGAAACATATGGATCCAAATTTAGGCAAAAGATTCACAGAAAGAAGCTACTATCTCAGAGTCAAGTCCATATTTAGCACTAAATCCACGAAAAGCATCGGTATCCATAAAAGATTTAACACAATCAAACTTAGGTGTTATACCTGACACCTTACCATCGTCGGAACCCCAATCTTCAAAGTTGCGTTTAATTCTTTCCAATAAGTCCCACTTGAATTCAGTAGTCTTCAGCATATAAGAACCAGCACAAGAACTATCGAGCATGGTGCGATCATTGAGAGAAAGTCGAGCATAATTTTTTTGAATAATCATTTCTCTTGAGAGCTCATGATTGGGGCATGAATATAACATTGACTTAAGCCTCCCCCAAGCTTGAGCGATGCTTTCTCCTTTGCGAGGCCAGAAATTATATATGTAATTACGATCACGATGAACAAGATGCATAGGATAGAACTTCTGGTGAAATTCCAACTTCAATCGTTTATAATTCCAAGATCCCGTATCATCACACAGCCTATACCATGTCAATGCATCTCCCTTCAAAGATAAAGGAAATACCTTCCTCTTAACAACATCACCGGGAATACCTGCAAGCTTAAATAATACACAAACTTCATCCACAAAGATAAGGTGTAAATCGGCAAGCAATGTTCCATCTCCTGCAAAGGGATTAGCTAGCAGTTTCTCTATCATACTCGAAGGAATTTCAAAGTAAACATTTTCAGTAGGCTCGGTAGGTTGAGGAGCAACTCTTTGCTCTACTGGTCAAGGCGAAGATACCCCAAACAAGCCCCTCAATGGATTAGTTTCCATAGTAACAAGTGACAGAAAATTTCAGCACACTATATAAATGTTTCCTTACCAAGTTACACTCACCAAAGGCACTTCACTCCCCGGCAACGGCGCCAGAAAAGAGTCTTGATGACCCACAAGTATAGGGGATCTATCGTAGTCCTTTTGATAAGTAAGAGTGTCGAACCCAACGAGGAGCAGAAGGAAATGACAAGCGGTTTTCAGTATGGTATTCTCTGCAAGCACTGAAATTGTAGGTAATAGATAGTTTTGTGATAGGATAATTCGTAACGGGTAACAAGTAATGAAAGTAAATAAGGTTCAGCAAGGTGGCCCAATCCTTTTTGTAGCAAAGGGCAAGCCTGGACAATTTCTTATAATGAGGAAAGCGCTCCCGAGGACACATGGGGATTATTGTCAAGCTAGTTTCATCACGCTCATATGATTCGCGTTCGGTACTTTGATAGTTTGATATGTGAGTGGACCGGTGTTTGGGTACTGCCCTTACTTGGACAAGTATCCCACTTATGATTAACCCCTATTGCAAGCATCCGCAACTACAAAAAAAGTATTAAGGTAAACCTAACCATAGCATGAAACATATGGATCCAAATCAGCCCCTTACGAAGCAACGCATAAACTGGGGTTTAAGATTCTGTGACTCTAGCAACCCATCATCTACTTATTACTTCCCAATGCCTTCCTCTAGGCCCAAATAATGGTGGAGTGTCATGTAGTCAACATTCACATAACACCACTAGAGGAGATACAACATACATCTCATCAAAATATCGAACGAATACCAAATTCACATGACTACTAATAGCAAGACTTCACCCATGCCCTCAGGAACAAATTTAACTACTCACAAAGCATATTCATGTTCATAATCAGAGGGGTATTAATATGCATTAAGGATCTGAACATATGATCTTCCACCAAGTAAACTAATTAGCATCAACTACAAGGAGTAATCAACACTACTAGCAACCCACAGGTACCAATTTGTGGTTTTGGATACAAGATTGGATACAAGAGATGAACTAGGGTTTGGAGAGGAGATGGTGTTGGTGAAGATGTTGATGGAGATTGACCCCCTCCCGATGAGAGGATCATTGGTGATGATGATGGTGATGATCTCCCGCTCTCGGAGGGAAGTTTCCCCGGCAGAACAGCTCCGTCGGAGCCCTAGATTGGTTCCGCCTCGTGGCGGCGGAGTTTCGTCCCATAATCTTGCTTATGATTTTTTCCAGGACAAGAGACTTCATATAGCAGAAGATGGGCACCGGAGGGCCACCAGGGGCCCAGCATACAGGGGGCGCGCCCAGTAGGGGGGCGCGCTCACCACCCTCCTGGCCAGGGTGTGGGCCCCCTCTGATACTTTCTTTGCCCAATAATTCTTTTTAAATCCAAAAATAACTTTTGTGGAGTTGCGGGACTTTTGGACCTGTGCAGAATAGGTTTCCAATATTTGCTCCTTTTCCAGCCAGAATCCCAGCTGCCGGCATTCCCCCTCTTCATGATAAACCTTGTAAAATAAGAGAGAATAGCCATAAGTATTTTGACATAATGTGTAATAACAACCCATAATGCAATAAATATTGATATAAAAGCATGATGCAAAATGGATGTATCACATCCCGCCCGTCTACAGACTCCCGTGAAGAACATGCTCGCTGCCCAGGCGGCCGTAGTCGGCCTGGACCAGCTCACGGGCGAGGAGCTAAGGGATCGCATCAAGTGGATGAACGACCTCCTCAACGTGGCCAACGCATAGCGGGACCGCCTCAACTAACTTGCCAAGCCGGCGGGATCCGGATCCACCCGCACTGGTGAGCGCGGCGATCACCAGCACACGACGTCCTCATCGCCCGGTGAGGCACACTCCGGCCGCACCAGGACCCGGCGTGACCCGGCCCCGACGGCCGCCGACGTCTTAGGCGACGAGCCGGCCCCAGAGAACCGATGCGGACCCGACCAGCCAGGCCGGTGTCCGGCTCCAACCGACCCCCCCCCCCCCCCCCCCCCCCCCCCGCACGGCCCGGTCGCCAGCCAACTCGGTGCAAGCGCCATCGACGACACCGACGCTCGCCACCGCCTCGACCAGCTTGCTTTCTCCCTGGCGGTGGAGGAGAGCGGCACCGTCGGCCCGGTGTGTTTCGGTCCACGCATCCGGGAGGAGCCCTTTACGAAAGGGTTCACGCTCCCCCGCGACACCCCCAAGTACAACGGAACCATGAAGCTA
The DNA here is from genome assembly GCF_018294505.1 of Triticum aestivum. Taxonomy (NCBI): domain Eukaryota; kingdom Viridiplantae; phylum Streptophyta; class Magnoliopsida; order Poales; family Poaceae; genus Triticum; species Triticum aestivum. Next base: position 636,701,330 of record NC_057804.1, on the reverse strand, counting down.
GAAGACTGGCTCACCGACTACACCACCGCCATCGGCATCACAAGTGGCAACTACCGACTCGTTGTGCGCTACGCGCCGCTCATGCTCCAAGGGACGGCCCGCACATGGTTGAACAGCCTGCCGATGGTCAGCGTCAACACGTGGGTAAACTTCGAGCAGGCCTTCGTCCGCAACTTCATGGGGACCTACCAGCGACCAGTCCGCCCCTGCCAGCTCGCCATGTGCGTGCAGGGTCCAACGGTAACCGGCCATGAATACCTTGCACGCTGGACCGAGCTCTAGAACAGCTGCGAGGGCGTCCACGAGGTTCAAGCAATCCAGTACTTCGTCAACGTGTACCGAGATGGCACCCTCCTTAAGCACAAGATCTTGCGCTCCGAGCCGGCCACCATGGCCGCGCTCATGTTAATGGCGGGCAAGTACGCCAACGTCGGCTCCACCATGAAGATCCAGGTGGCACTGGATGAGGCCTGCAAAGCAAAGCCGATTCCCCCTCCGAAGCCGGCCGGCAAAGGTAGCCGGCAGCAGCACATCCAGTAGAACAACAAGCGCAAGGCCGACCAGCCGGCTCAGCGCTACGACAACCGGCTCGTCGTGGTCGCCAAGCCCGCAACCAACCCGGCAGCAAAGCGCCCACAGATCGGCAAGGTGGCGTGGTAGCCCGCCATGAATTTCGAAGAGATGCTCGACGCCCCCTGTAAGCACCACAGCGGCGCAAGGCCATCCACGCACACACTTCGGCAGTGCGGCATCACCAAGCGCATAATAAGGGGCGACGTCCCGCCTCCAGGCGCGGGTCAACCGCCTCCGCGTCCTCCGCCACCCCCAGCCGGCAGCGCCATGCGCGATGACATCTACCAGGATCAGAACACGGCCTACATCATCTTCACCAGCATCGGCGATGACAAGCGCAGCGAACGTCTCTTTCGGCAGGAGGTGAACACCGTCATCACGGCCAAGCCAGAATACATGCACTGGTCAGACCACCCGGTCACGTGGACCCAGGAAGACCAGCCCGTTGCCATGCTGAATCTGGGTGGCTACGCCCTTGTCCTCAACCCCATCATCATTGCCCCTCGGCGCATGTGAAAGTTTTTCTGAGTCTTCATCGATGGCGGCAGCAGTATCAACATCCTCTACCGCGACACCATGACCAAACTCGGCCTCGAGGCCAAGGACCTGGTGTAACGCCCCGGATTCGATGCGCCAGGTGTCTGGCAGTTATTCGCTGTCGTCGCCATGTCATTTTCTTGCGTGTTGCATTTTATCATGTCATCATGTGCATTTGATTTTGCATACATGTTCGTCTCATGCATCCGAGCCTTTTCCCCGTTGTCCGTTTTGCAATCCGACGCTCCTATGCCCTCCGGCGTCCCCCTCTTCTTTCTTATCGTGAGCGGGTGTTTAAACGTTCTCGGAATGGACCGACTCTTGCCACGCGGCCTTGGTATAGCACCGGTAGACCGCCTGTCAAGTTTCGTGCCATTTGGAGTCCATTTGATACTCCAACGGTTAATCGCGTAACCCGAAACCCCCTTTCTCTTTGCATCCCAACACCCTTCCAAAGTGGCCCAAAACCTATCTAACTCCACTCCATGCTCTCAGTCGTTCGATCATGATCGTGTGGGCGAAAACCGCTCCTCATTTGGACTCTCCTTGCTCCCTATGCCTATATAAACGCTCCTCCCCCTCCATTTTCGGGTCCAAACCCTAAAATTTCCCCTCGCCGCTGCCGGACGAGTCCGCGACGGCCGGACACGTCCGCCCCACTCGCCCCGGACGAATCTCGTGCTGCCAAGTGGCCTCTCTGCCGCCAGCCACCGCGCCCCGCCGCCGCGGCCCGCCGGGCCCAGGCGCGGCCTGCCCAGGCCCGCGCGCGCCGCACCGCGCGCCGCGCGCCAGTGCCGCCGCCCGCTCCCGCGCGGAGGGCCCGCGCCCCGCCGTCGTTCGGCCACGCCCGGCTCCCGCCCGAGCCCGTTCGCCGGCGCCGCCGCTTCCCCGCCGCCGGCGTGCTGCGCCGCCGCCGGCAGCCGCCCCGTCTGGCTCCTCCATCGCCGCCCGGCCCGACGCGCGCCACCGCGGGCGCCGCCCCGCGCAGTGGCGCCCGTCCCTCCACCGCCTCGCTGGCCGGGGCCGCACCTCCGGCCACGCCCGGCCCCGCCGCCGCCCGTCGCCCCGCCGCCCGATGTGCCGCCGCCGCGCCGCCCTCGTCGGAGAGCCCGCCGTCGCCTCGTCCCGAATCTGGCCGGGCTGGACCAGATCCACCAGCCCGCCAATCCAAACGGCGCCCCCGATCCTGGTTCCCTCTGTCCCGGATCCGCTCCGTCCCGGGTTGACTTTTCCGGAGGGTAATATTTCGTCCAAGTCCCGAATATTTTTGCATTATCATTCCATGTTCGTCATGCCGTATCTCTGCATCCGTAGCTCCGTTTTGTGCGTGTAATATGTCAAATTGTTTGTTTCAACGAGTACATCATTTCATTCCATTGCATCATATTCATTTGAGCTCATCTTCATGCATGAATCATTGTTGCAAGAGTGCTTCATGATGTTAATCTGCTGAAACTATTATAACGAGCTCATTTGTCATTTTTGCCATGTTTGATGTGTGCATCCTATGAGGTTGATGTCTACATGTCTTTTGGTCTATACCATGTCTTATTTACAGAGGTGCTTACCATGTATTTTTGTGATCAATGTGGTGACTAGAACAAGCATGCAAACTAGGCATCGTGATGTTGCTGATTTTAGTCCCTGTTCTGCTGTTATTTTGATGCCATGTAAATTTGATGCTACAGAGAGATCTATGCATATTTTGAGATACTTCAGTAAGAATGTTTTGAACATATGGTTGTTCTATATCCATTCATGCCCTTGGTTGCTATTATGGAGTAGTCTAGCATGTCATTTTCGTGCTCTACTTTTGCTTCAAAATGCTTCCTGGCAGATTGTTTACTTGTTATTCAATTTTGCCAAGGTTGTTGTAGTTGATCCTTGCATGCTATGAACTTGTTCTTGCCTTGTTTTGTTTCACAAACATGTCTTCTTACTGTTGGTTGCCTTTCCATGCCATGTATTGCTCTGTAGTGAGTTGCACAAGCTCATCTACAAGCCTTCATAATTCTGTTCCTGCCATGTTTGAATCTGTAATATAACTTGCTATATTTACATGGGTGCCATCTTATTTTCTGATCCTTTTTGGCTTATGGTTAGTAAGGGACTTTTGATCTATGAAATTAGTAGATTCATGACATGCCTTTGTTTTTCATTATAAGTTCCTGTAACATGTTGTTTGATAGCTCTAAACATTGCAACCTGATGTTATTTTCTGCAAAGTCTGAAATTGTTATTACTTGCAATCTTACCATGTGTGTTTGAGCATGTTCTAGTGATTTCTGGAGATAGCTCAGTGTTCATGTTTTGTTATGCTTTACCTGTACATCATGTCCATGCCTTTTGTTTTCATATTGTGGTGCTGTAGCATATTGTTTTGATGCCTGCAATATGCCTAGTTGCTGTTTTGGACAGCTTGTCCTTTAAACTTGTTTCATGTGTGTGTGTTGAACCGTTGCTCCGTTTTGAGTGTGCTCTATATGAAACTTGCTTGATTTTGCATGTAGTTTCATATTATCATGTTGCATCTATGTTTTGAGGTGTTTGCTTGATGTTTGTATGCATTTTGCATCAATGCCATGTTTAACTTGTTTCGCTCATATCTTCTAGGTCGTAGCTCCGAACTAAATGAACTTTATATGTAACTTGACTAGAATCTCGTGTAGACCATCTTGGTGCATCTTAACTTGCTGTTTAACAACTTGAACATAAGGTTTATTCAGATCTGGACCAATTTCGAAATTTGCATATGAGGACTTACCGGAATTGTATATGTTGCTCCCGGCCTCATTTAAACTTGCCTTGATGCGTTACTCTTGTTTGCATCATCTCTTGCCATGAGTAGCTTCATGTAGTCTTGTCATGCATCATGCTTGTTGTGCATCATGTCTTGTTCATGTGTGGTGTGTTTACTATGTTGTGTGCTTCTCTCGATAGTTCCCGTTTCGTTGCGATCGTGAGGACTCGTTCGTCTACGCTTGGTTCGTCTTCGTGGCTTCATCTCCTTCATGGACTCGTTCTTCTTCCTTGCGGGATTTCAGGCAAGATGACCGCTACCCTGGATCTCACTACTATCATTGCTATGCTAGTTGCTTCGTTCTATTGCTATGCTGCGTTACCTATCTTTTGCTCATCAAGCCTCCCATATTGCCATGAACCTCTAACCTTTGACACCCTTCCTAGCAAACCATTGCTTGGCTGTGTTACCGCTTTGCTCAGCCCCTCTTATAGCATTGTTAGTTGCAGGTGAAGTTGAAGATTGCTCCATGGTGGACAGGATTTTGGTTGGGATATCACAATATCTCTTATATTATTAATGCATCTATATACTTGGTAAAGGGTGGAAGACTCGGCCTTATGCCTGGTATTTTGTTCCACTCTTGCCGCCCTAGTTTCCATCATACCGGTGTTATGTTCTCGGATTTTGCGTTCCTTACGCGGTCGGGTGATTTATGGGACCCCTTGAGAGTTTGCTTTGAATAAAACTCCTCCAGCAAGGCCCAACCTTGGTTTAACCATTTGCCTCACCACCACCTACTTTTCCCTTGGGAGTCGCTCTCTCGAGGGTCATCTTTATTATAGCCCCCGGGGCCAGTGCTTGTCTAAGTGTTGGTCCAAACCAGAGCCACTTGCAGCGCCACCTCGGGGAAACTTGAGGGTTGGTTTTAGTTGTACGTAGTGTTCATCCGGTGTTGCCCTGAGAACGAGATATGTGCAGCTCCTATCGGGATTGTCGGCGCATCGGGCGGTCTTGATGGTCTTGTTTTACCATTGTCGAAATGTCTTGTAAACTGGGATTCCGAGTCTGATCGGGTTTTCCTGGGAGAAGGAATATCCTTCGTTGATCGCGAGAGCTTATCATGGGCTAAGTTGGGACACCCCTGCAGGGTATAATCTTTCGAAAGCCGTGCCTGCGGTTATTGGCAGAAGGGAATTTGTTAATGTCTGGTTGTAGATAACTTGACACCAGATCCGAATTAAAACGCATCAACCATGTGTGTAGCCGTGATGGTCTCTTTTCGGCGGAGTCCAGGAAGTGAACACGGTTTCTGGGTTATGTTTGACGTAAGTAGGAGTTCAGGATCACTTCTTGATCATTGCTAGTTGACGACCGTTCTGCTTGCTCTCTTCTCGCTCTTATTTGCGTATGTTAGCCACCATATATGCTTAGTCGCTGATGCAGCCTCACCACTTTACCCCTTCCTTTCCTTTTAAGCTTTGCTAGTCTTGATACCCATGGTAATGGGATTGCTGAGTCCTCGTGGCTCACAGATTACTACAACAACAGTTGCAGGTACAGGTTTTGTGATGAACATGACGCGAGAGCGATGCTTGCTTGCGTTGAGTTCTTCTCCTGCTTCTTCGATAAGGGGATAGGTTCCAGGTCGGCAGTCTGGGCTAGCAGGGTGGATGTCGTTTGAGTTTCTGTTTGTGCTTCATCCGTAGTCGGATGATGCTTTGATGTATTGTGATGTTGTATTCGTGTGGCATTGTATGCCTCTTGTATGTATCCCCATCTATTATGTAATGTTGATGTAATGATATCCACCTTGCAAAAGCGTTTCAATATGCGGGTCTATCCTTGGTGGGACCTTTGAGTTCCTTTTGGATAGGGTCACATATTGGGCGTGACAAGTTGGTATTAGAGCCTCGACCGACCTTAGGAGCCCCCTTGATTGATCGTGTAGTTTGGCCGTTGTTGAGTCTAGAAGAAAACTGTTTTTGGAGTCTAGTTATATCGGAGAGTAGGAATTCTTTTTACTCCTCAGCCCCCTTCGTCGCTCTGGTGAGAAATCTTGACGTAGGTGTTTTAAATTACTCCTCTTCCCCTTCAAATTTTTCCTTAGGATCACGCGGTTTGTTTTTCGATCGTTGGTTCCCTTCTCTTTTCATCCGGTGCATTTCTCGTCAAGTTGACTCGAGCCTCTTCGCCTTTGCCAAGTTCAATCCTCAGTTCGCCCTCAACGAAGTTGTTTCTCTGTCCTCAGTTGTTTTCTTTTCCCACCCGCCCACCCTTTTCTTCTCGAAACCGGAGTCCGTAATCGAGTATCCATCCTACTTGTGCGAAGTTTTTGCCTTCTTTCCTCAATGATCTCAACCGGTGAATTCTCATCTCGTTCATCATTCTTCATCTCTTTTCTTTCCGGTGGATTAAATTCAAGTTTTTTTCGGTGTTGATCGCATTCTTTTCCTCGGCTCTAGTGTTTTCCCTACTCGTTCGCCTCTCGCCAGTTTATCCTTTCGGAGTGTTCAAGACATCCCAGGATATTCGTCTGTGTTCGAATTAATTCGAGGTTGTCACCTCATTCAAATATTTCAATTGTTCTGGTGCATCATCTATCTGTTCATCATCCCTTTCCAACGGTCTTTTTCTCTTCAGTGGGCCCTAACCCACAGGTCTTTTTCCAGGATCTTACCTGACTCTTCTAATTATTCCGGAGCCATTCCTAATTCTTTTCAAGTGTGATGTAAGAATGTATTTCATCAGTCAGATGCTTTTCCAAGATCGATTTAAAATCATTTCATTGTTGGCTCAACCTCTCTGCTTTTCTTTCTATCGGAGTACCTCAGTAATTTTGGTGATGTTTCTCGTCGTCATTTGAAGATTGAAGAAGAGTTTTTCCTTTAAACCTTGTCCGTCCTCTCGAAGATTCGTGGTTCTAGCTTCATGTTACCCTCTTGAATTATTCCGTTTGTCAGAGATTCTTTTCTTACCCATCCGGAGTTTGTCAGGATTTAATTTATGTTTCTTTTCACCGGAGTCCATCGTTCCAGAAGAATTCTTCGTCCTCAGATTTCAGCTACCGTTATCCAATTATCCCGACGCTTCGTTCAAATGTTCGTTAATCAGCTCGAGTTCTTCCCGTTCTCTTGCATCTAAATCCCCTCAACCATATTTGCCTTCTAATTCTTCTGGTGATTATTTCTCTTTCGCCAGTCATTTCCGAATTCTTACGGTGGTTCGTTCAAGATTTATTTCCGTTCTTTTCACATATATCCATTCGTTCTTTCAATCCTACCGGTGGTTCATGAAGACTTTCTCAATTTTTGTGCTATCCCCCCTTCTCAATCCTTTTCAAGAAGAATAAGTAAGATGTGAAATCCATTATTTGTCATCAATTTAATTTGATGAAGGATAAGCATACAATAAATCTTATTCTTATTTCATCCAAGTGATTAATCCCTTCCTTCAGAGTTTGTTCTTGATGAATAAATTCTAGTTCCAAGTGTTTTCATCTTTTCTTTTCTGGAGTTCAAATTTCCTCGGTCATTTCGTCGGATCCTCCATCTAAATCATCGCAAGGCTCATCTTATTCTTTCATCCTTCAATTTTATCTCATCATCCTTTTGTTACCGGAGTTCTTCATGGTGGTTCTTCATGATTCAATTCATTCTTAAAGAGTTCATCAAGATTTTGTTGGAGGAGTTCAAGTATCTTTTCTTCTCATCTCGAAGTGCAATTAACTCTCTGTATTCTTTTGAAGTGGAGTTTTCCATTTCTTCGTTCTTCTCAGCTATCCAATCATTTCCGTTTGTGGCCGGTTATCACCTCATAATTTCTGAGATGTTATCCATAAGTCCACAACAAACCTATTCTTTTCATTGTTGATTTTCTCAACAACTCCGTTCAACGCTTCCTTCTAAGTTCTTTTCATTCAATTCTCTCAATTCTTCCGGAGGCATTGCGTTGCTTATGTCGTCAAGTGCCATCCCATCTTGTGAAGTTCTTGTTCTATTCCTTCCATGTTAAACCGGAGTGCTACCTAAATCCTTTCAGTCTTATTCGTTTCTTATCTTGTTTTAACCGGAGTGGTTTCATAGCCTATCTGATTCCGTGAGCTTTCGATTCTCGTCATTCTCGTCGTTCCTCTCTTCTTCTCGAGTGCTCTCGATTCTTTGCTTCTTCTCTTCAGTTCTTGTTTCACCTCATCCATTTTCTCTGCCGTCTCGGTCCTAAGATCTCGGGACGAGATCTCTTGTTAGTGGAGGAGTGTTGTAACGCCCCGGATTCGATGCGCCAGGTGTCTGCCAGTTATTCGCCGTCGTTGCCATGTCATTTGCTTGCGTGTTGCATTTTATCATGTCATCATGTGCATTTCATTTTGCATACATGTTCGTCTCATGCATCTGAGCCTTTTCCCCGTTGTCCGTTTTGCAATCCGGCGCTCCTATGTCCTCTGGCGTCCCCCTCTTCTTTCTTATCGTGAGCGGGTGTTTAAACATTCTCGGAATGGACCAAGTCTTGCCAAGCGGCCTTGGTATAGCACCGGTAGACCGCCTGTCAAGTTTCGTGCCATTTGGAGTCCGTTTGATACTCCAACGGTTAACCGCGTAACCCGAAACCCCCCTTTCTCTTTGCAGCCCAACACCCTTCCAAAGTGGCCCAAAACCTATCTAACTCCACTCTATGCTCTCGGTCGTTCGATCACGATCGTGTGGGTGAAAACTGTTCCTCATTTGGACTCTCCTAGCTCCCTATGCCTATATAAACGCCCCTCCCCCTCCATTTTCGGGTCCAAACCCTAAAATTTCCCCTCGCCGCCGCCGGACGTGTCCGCGACGGCCGGACACGTCCGCCCCGCTCGCCCCGGATGAATCCCGTGCTGCCAAGTGGCCTCTCCGCCGCCGCGGCCCGCCGGGCCCAGGCGCGGCCCGCCCCGCGCCCCGCGCGCCCGCGCCGCCGCCCGCTCCCGTGCGGAGGGCCCGCGCCCCGCCGCCGTTCGGCCACGCCCGGCTCCCGCCCGAGCCCGGTCGCCGGCGCCGCCGCTTCCCCGCCGCCGGCGTGCTGCGCCGCCGCCGGCAGCCACCCCGTCTGGCTCCTCCATCGCCGCCCGGCCCGACGCGCGCCACCGCGGGCGCCGCCCCCGCGCCGCGGCGCCCGTCCCTCCGCCGCCTCGCCGGCCGGGGCCGCACCTCCGGCCGCGCCCGGCCCCGCCGCCGCCCGTCGCCCCGCCGCCCGATGTGCCGCCGCCGCGCCGCCCTCGCCGGAGAGCCCGCCGTCGCCTCGTCCCGGATCTGGCCGGGCTGGACCAGATCCACCAGCCCGCCGATCCAAACGGCGCCCCCGATCCTGGTTCCCTCCGTCCCGGATCCGCTCCGTCCCGGGTTGACTTTTCCGGAGGGTAATATTTCGTCTAAGTCCCGAATATTTTTGCATTATCATGCCATGTTCGTCATGCCGTATCTCTGCATCCGTAGCTCCGTTTTGTGCGTGTAGTATGTCAAATTGTTCGTCTCAACGAGTACATTATTTCATTCCATTGCATCATATTCATTTGAGCTAATCTTGATGCACGAATCATCGTTGCAAGAGTGCTTCATGATGTTAATCTGCTGAAACTGTTATAACGAGCTCATTTGTCATTTTTGCCATGTTTGATGTGTGCATCCTATGAGGTTGATGTCTACATGTGTTTTGATCTATGCCATGTCTTCTTTACAGAGGTGCTTACCATGTATTTTTGTGATCAATGTGGTGACTATAACAAGCATGCAAACTAGGCATCGTGATGTTGCTGATTTTAGTCCCTGTTCTGTTGTTACTTTGATGCCATGTAAACTTGATGCTACAGAGAGATCTATGCATATTTTGAGATACTTCAGTAAGGATGTTTTGAACATATGGTTGTTCTCTATCCATTCATGCTCTTGGTTGCAATTATGGAGTAGTCTAGCATGTCATTTTCGTGCTCTACTTTTGCTTCAAAATGTTTCCTAGCAGATTGTTTACTTGTTATTCAATTTTGCCAAGGTTGTTGTAGTTGATCCTTGCATGCTATGAACTTGTTCTTGCCTTGTTTTATTTCACAAACATGTCTTCTTACTGTTGGTTGCCTTGCCATGCCATGTATTGCTCTGTAGTGAGTTGCACAAGCTCATCTACATGCCTTCATAATTATGTTCCTGCCATGTTTGAATCTGTAATATAACTTGCTATGTTTACATGGGTGCCATCTTATTTTCTGATCCTTTTTGGCTTATGGTCAGTAAGGGACTTTTGATCTATGCAATTAGTAGATTCATGACATGCCTTTGTTTGCCATTATAAGTTCCTGTAACATGTTGTTTGATAGCTCTAAACATTGCAACCTTATGTTATTTTCTGCAAAGTCTGAAATTGTTATTACTTGCAATCTTACCATGTGTGTTTGAGCATGTTCTAGTGATTTCTGGAGATAGCTCAGTGTTCATGTTTTGTTATGCTTTACCTGTACATCATGTCCATGCCTTTTGTTTTCATATTGTGGTGCTGTAGCATATTGTTTTGATGCCTGCAATATGCCTAGTTGCTGTTTTGGACAGCTTGTCCTTTAAACTTGTTTCATGTGTGTGTGTTGAACCGTTGCTCCGTTTTGAGTGTGCTCTATATGAAACTTGCTTGATTTTGCATGTAGTTTCATATTATCATGTTGCATCTATGTTTTGAGGTGTTTGCTTGATGTTTGTATGCATTTTGCATCAATGCCATGTTTAACTTGTTTTGCTCATATCTTCTAGGCCGTAGCTCCGAACTAAATGAACTTTATATGTAACTTGACTAGAATCTCGTGTAGACCATCTTGGTGCATCTTAACTTGCTGTTTAACAACTTGAACATAAGGTTTATTCAGATCTGGACCAATTTCGAAATTTGCATATGAGGACTTACCGGAATTGTATATGTTGCTCCCGGCCTCATTTAAACTTGCCTTGATGTGTTACTCTTGTTTGCATCATCTCTTGCCATGAGTAGCTTCATGTAGTCTTGTCATGCATCATGCTTGTTGTGCATCATGTCTTGTTCATGTGTGGTGTGTTTACTATTTTGTGTGCTTCTCTCGATAGTTCCCGTTTCGTTGCGATCGTGAGGACTCGTTCGTCTACGCTTGGTTCGTCTTCGTGGCTTCATCTCCTTCATGGACTCGTTCTTCTTCCTTGCGGGATTTCAGGCAAGATGACCGCTACCCTGGATCTCACTACTATCATTGCTATGCTAGTTGCTTCGTTCTATCGCTATGATGCGTTACCTATCTTTTGCTCATCAAGCCTCCCATATTGCCATGAACCTCTAACCTTTGACACCCTTCCTAGCAAACCATTGCTTGGCTATGTTACCGCTTTGCTCAGCCCCTCTTATAGCGTTGTTAGTTGCAGGTGAAGTTGAAGATTGCTCCATGGTGGACAGGATTTTGGTTGGGATATCACAATATCTCTTATATTATTAATGCATCTATATACTTGGTAAAGGGTGGAAGACTCGGCCTTATGCCTGGTGTTTTGTTCCACTCTTGCCGCCCTAGTTTCCGTCATACCGGTGTTATGTTCCCGGATTTTGCGTTCCTTACGCGGTCGGGTGATTTATGGGACCCCCTTGACAGTTCGCTTTGAATAAAACTCCTCCAGCAAGGCCCAACCTTGGTTTTACCATTTGCCTCACCACCACCTACTTTTCCCTTGGGAGTCGCTCTCTCGAGGGTCATCTTTATTATAGCCCCCCAGGCCAGTGCTTGTCTAAGTGTTGGTCCGAACCAGAGCCACTTGCAGCGCCACCTCGTGGAAACTTGAGGGTTGGTTTTAGTTGTACGTAGTGTTCATCTGGTGTTGCCCTGAGAACGAGATATGTGCAGCTCCTATCGGGATTGTCGGCACATCGGGCGGTCTTGCTGGTCTTGTTTTACCATTGTCGAAATGTCTTGTAAACTGGGATTCCGAGTCTGATCGGGTCTTCCTGGGAGAAGGAATATCCTTCGTTGATCGCGAGAGTTTATCATGGGCTAAGTTGGGACACCCCTGCAGGGTATAATCTTTCGAAAGCCGTGCCTGCGGTTATTGGCAGTTGGGAATTTGTTAATGTCCGGTTGTAGATAACTTGACACCAGATCCGAATTAAAACGCATCAACTGTGTGTGTAGCCGTGATGGTCTCTTTTCGGCGGAGTCCGGGAAGTGAACACGGTTTCTGGGTTATGTTTGACGTAAGTAGGAGTTCAGGATCACTTCTTGATCATTGCTAGTTGATGACCGTTCTGCTTGCTCTCTTCTCGCTCTTATTTGCGTATGTTAGCCACCATATATGCTTAGTCGCTGCTGCAGCCTCACCACTCTACCCCTTCCTTTCCTTTTAAGCTTTGCTAGTCTTGATACCCATGGTAATGGGATTGCTGAGTCCTCGTGGCTCACAGATTACTACAACAACAGTTGCAGGTACAGGTTTTGCGATGAACATGACGCGAGAGCGATGCTTGCTTGCGTTCAGTTCTTCTCCTGCTTCTTCGATCAGGGGATAGGTTCCAAGTCGGCAGCCTGGGCTAGCAGGGTGGATGTCGTTTGAGTTTCTGTTTGTGTTTCATCCGTAGTCGGACGATGCTCTGATGTATTGTGATGTTGTATTCGTGTGGCATTGTATGCCTCTTGTATGTATCCCCATCTATTATGTAATGTTGATGTAATGATATCCACCTTGCAAAAGCGTTTCAATATGCGGGTCTATCCTTGGTGGGACCTTCGAGTTCCTTTTGGATAGGGTCGCATATTGGGCGTGACACCTGGAGCCAACCCGGACGATCTACCACGGCATTGTTCCTGGCCTATCCTGCTCTCCGATCGGCTGGGTCCGGCTCGACATCCTGTACAGCAACAGCAATCACTTCCGGCGCAGCCGATCTGGTTCGAAGTGGTGGAACTGTCCAGCACATACCACGCACTGCTGGGCCGACCCGTGCTCTCCATGTTCATGGCGGTTCCCCACTACGCTTACCTAAAGATGAAGCTTCCGGGTCTGAAGGGCCTCATCACCATCACCGGCGACTACCGCAAGTCTCTAGAGTGCGCCTGAGATGGCGCCAAGCTGGTCGAGTCACTGGTCATAGCCGAGGAGCGGCGCCAGCTCGATCGGATCATCGCCTTGGCTAACGAGACATCAGCCGCACCAATACCGGCTGAGGAGTCAGCTAAAGAGGCCACCTTCAAGCCCTCCAAGGAGACCAAGAAAGTGAAGTTGAACCCGGAAGACCCCAGCTGCAGCAAGCACGTGGTCGTAGGCACCCGCCTCGACAGCAAATAGGAAGGTGAGCTTGTCGACTTCCTCCGTGAGAATCGAGATATTTTTGCATGGACCCCAAAGGACATGCCGGGTATCCTGAGGAAGTACACCAAGCACAAACTCCACATCTGCAAGGACGCCAAGCCTGTCCGCCAACCCCTACGATGTTTCTCCGAAGAGAAGAGAAGAACCATCGGTGAAGAAGTCGCCAAGCTTTTGGCCGCCGGCTTCATCATGGAAGTGTTCCACCCCGAGTGGCTGGCCAACCCTCGTCCTGAAGAAGAACAACACCTGGCGCATGTGCATCGTCTACACCAGTCTGAACAAGGCCTATACCAAGGATCCGTTCGCCCTCCCGCGGATTGACCAAGTCATCGACTCGACCGCCGGGTGCAAGCTGCTGTCCTTCCTGGATGCTTACTCCGGCTACCACCAGATCAAGCTGGACCTGGACGACGCCCTGAAGACATCCTTCATCATGCCCTTCGAAGCATATTGCTACATCACCGTGTCATTTGGCTTGAAGAACGTCGGCGCCATGTTCCAGCGCTGCATGCAGAAATGCTAGCGGCCGCAACTTGGCTGCAACATACACGCTTATGTGGACGACATCATAGTGAAGACCAAGCAGCACCTCACGCTCCTCGACGACCTGTAGGAAACATTCACCAACCTGCGCAAATACAAAGTCAAGTTCAACCCAGAGAAACGCGATTTCGGTGTCCCGGCCGGAAAGCTACTCGGCTTCCTCGTCTCGGAGCGTGGCATCGAGGCGAACCCGGAGAAGATCAAGGCCATCGAGCGCATGCACAAGCCAGCTCGGCTGCATGATGTCCAGAAGTTCACCAACTGCTTGGCCTCGGTTAGCCGATTTCTCAACCGGCTGGGCGAGAGGGCCTTCCCCTGTACCAGCAGATGAAGAAGAAGACACCATTCGAATGGAACGACCAGGCGGACGAGGCTGTCCGGGATCTCAAGCGCATGCTCTCCACCGCACCAGTCCTGGCCGCGCCGGCCGAGAAGGAGCCGCTGTTGCTCTACATTGCCGCAACCTCATGGTCGGTCAGCATAGTGATGGTGGTCAAGCGACCAGAGAAGGGAAAGGTCCAAGCCATCCAGCGCCCAGTCTATTACCTGAGCGAGGTGCTCTCCGCCTCCAATCAGAACTACCCGCACTACCAGAAGATGTGTTATGGCGTGTACTTCACCACCAAGAAATTGAAGCAGTACTTCCAAGATCACGTCGTCACCGTGGTCAGAACGGCCCCCCTCAGCGAGATCATCGGGTGTCGGGACGCCTCCGACCGGGTCGCCAAGTGGGCGCTCGAGCTAGCCAGCCACACCATCCTCTACGAGCCCCGCACCACGATCAAGTCCCAGGCCCTGGCCGACTTCCTCGTCGACTGGACTGAGACCCAGTACCTACCACCGCCACCGGACTCAACGCACTGGCTCATGGACTTCGACGACTCCAAGATGTGTCTCGGCCTAGAGGTCGTCATTATGATGTCTTCCCCGAAGGGCGATCGACTTCTCTACGCACTCCAGATCCACTTTGCCACCTCCAACAACATCGCCGAATACGAAGCCCTTGTGCATGGCCTCCGGCTTGCCAAGGAACTCGGCATCCGATGCATCCTGTGCTATGGCGACTCGGATCTGGTGGTGCAACAGTGCTCCGGCGAGTGGGACGCCCGCGACCCCAACATGGCAAGCTACCGTTTCCTTGTCTAGAAGTTGTCCGGATTCTTCGAGGGCTGCGAGTTCCTCCACGTCCCGCGTGCGGAGAATGAGGCAGCCAACACGCTCGCTAAAATTCCCTCGTCCCGGCAGTCCATCCCGTCCGCTGTCTCCCTCGAGCACCTCCACAAGCTGTCCGTCAAGCCTTCTCTGGACTCCGAGTCCATCCATGTCCCGTACGACCCGGCCGTGCCTCAACCCGGCCCAGGGACTTCCAAACCCGGCCCGGGGACTGCCGAACTCAGCCCGGGGCCAGAAGCCATCAAGCCGGCCACCATCGACCTCAACCCGGCCTCCACCATCCCAGACCCAGGGGCTGCTCAGCCCGGCTCGGGGACTGCCGACCCAGAACCCACCTTGGTGGTCGTCTTCACCGTGGTGACGGCCCCGTCTTGGGCCCTGCCCATCTCAGAGTTCCTAGAGAATGGGGCCCTCCCCACAGACAAGACTGAGGCCCGGCAGGTGCAATGTCGGGCGTTCTCCTACAATATCATCAACAACGAGCTTGTCAAGCGCAGCTCCACCAGCATGTTCCAGCACTCCGTCGAGTAGGACCAAGGAATCGAGATCCTCCTTGACATACACTAGGGCAAGTGCGGGCCCTGGTGGCCAAGGCTTTCCGCCATGGTTTCTACTGGCCTATGGCCCTCCAAGACGCCGAGTCACTCATCCTCAAGTGCGAGGGATGCCAGCACTTCAGCAAGCGCATCCACCAGCCGGCTTCAGCACTCCAGACCATCCCAATCGCCTGGCCTTTCGTGGTCTGAGGACTCGACTGGTGGGACCCTTCAAAACCGCCCGAGGCGGCATGACGCATCTGCTGGTGGTGGTGGACAAATTCACCAACTGGAAAGAAGCACAGCCAATCAAGAAGCTGGACGCGTTGGGCCGTCTGGTTCATCAAAGACATCGCGGTACGCTACGACATGCCGAACAACATCATCACAGACAATGGCACCAACTTCCCCAAAGGAGCGCTCACGCAATACTGCTCCGTCCCTGGCATCCTCCTCAACCTGGCTTCTGTTGCCCACCCGTAGTCCAACGGGCAGGTCGAGCGGGCCAACGGCCTCATCCTATCTGGCATCAAGCCGCGGATCGTCGAGCCACTCATCCGCTCACCTGGCAGCTAGCTCGAGGACTTGTCGGCCGTCCTCTGGAGTCTCCAAACCACACCAAACCGGTCGACCGGGTTCACCCCATTCTTCCTTGTTTATGGAGCCTAAGCTATCATACCGACCGACATCGAGTTCGACTCGTCGTGTGTCGCGATGTACACCGAAGCCAAAGCCAAGGAAGCCCACGAAGACGGTGTCGACCTACTCGAAGAAGCCCGTCTCCTGGCGCTCAGCCGTTCGGCCATCTACCAGCAAGGCTTAAGGCACTACCACAGCAAGAAGATCAAGCCACTCGCATTCCGCGAGGTAGACCTCGTCCTCCGACTCGTCCAAGAGCAAGCCCGCCAGCACAAGATGTCCTCTCCATGGGAGGGCACGTTCATCGTCAGCAGGGCCTTGTGCGATCGCAACGCCTACTACCTCATCGACGCCCGCAAGTCAAACAAGCGCAAGAGAGACACCACCAGTGAAGAAACGACCCGACTGTGGAATGCAGAACTCCTCTGCCCGTTTTACAGTTAGCCATACAAACGTATGTATCGCTGCCTTTTGTAATCGCATGAAACTATGGCGTCCCCGAACGACGCTCGGGGGCTGTCCTTTTCCGACCAAGTTATTGTGTCTCCTACATTTGCACATCACTTGCTCTTAAAACCTAGCCACCAGTCCGACTCGCTCAACCCGGGGGCTGGCCGGCTTGGTCGCCACCCGCCGCCTTCCTTGGTAATTTCTAACGCGTTAAGGATGCCGCGGCCCCCCACTTCATCCCAGGCCACAGAACCGGCTTCGGTTGTCGGCTGGCAAGCACAACGGGCCAAAGCACCAGCATGCCTCAAACACTAAGTCAAAGGTCGCCGGGTCTCCCAACCCGGTCCATCGCTTTAAATGGCTGCATGACCGGCTGCTTGCCAACCGGCTCTGCCGGATTGCCGCCAGTCGGCCCAGTGGGTGTTTCGCTCGTGCTCAACATTTTGAAAGCCTAAGTACTGCTTGCTCCTCTCAAAAAAGTGAACCCCTTGTCACGGACTGGAGCCTCGGCCGTCAGACTCGGGGGGAGGGGGGAGGTTCGAGAGAGGAAGGTCGCAAGAAAACAACTCGAAAAGCGAAAAGCAAAAGCACATGCATCCACGAAATATACACATCACAAAATATTAAAGGAGGGGCCCATGGCTAGAGTTCATTACACCCAAAAAACCCCAGTGGGTGGGTGGACCTGCTACCTAACAGATGTTTTCACTAAGACATAACAGGGCAGTCTCATGCATCTCCAGCGCTGGGTCACGCAGCTGATGGCTCCCCCGCGGCGGCCTCCGGGTCCGCCGAAGTGCCGGTGTCTTCCTCCTCGACATCCCTGTCGCAGTAGATGTCCGTTTCGTCGGAGCTGCCCTCCAGGTCGTGAAGAAGCAAGCCGTAGTCGTCACCAGGAACGACTCCGCCATCTTCCGCCCGCTCCGGGTGGAACTCGTCATGGAAGGCGAACCCAGCGATGTAGCTGGCCGGGAAGCAATCCACCTGGCATGCGCCTGCAGCTGGTCCTACGAGCCGGCCTGCTGGCCCATTAGCGCATCCAGCTACAGGTCCGGGTACCAGGACACCGCGAACCTGAGCGCCATCTCGGCACCGGCACAAGCGGCGGAAACGCGCCACACATGGAGCCAATCCGGCCCCATCTCCAACTAGCACGCGAGCCACGTGAAGCTGCTCAGTGCAACAGAGCCCGGCCACAGGGCCGCCGTCATTGTCGTGCCGGCCTGAGAGAGCTGCCCCATCTGCTCGCCCAAAACTCGCACATGAGCCTCGGAGGCGGTCATGATCTCCGGGAAAGTCCAAGCCGCCTGCGGGTTGGTCCCAGAGCCAACGACCCCCAGAAGGTCGCGCTGAAAGCGGGCGACCTCTTCTGCCAGCTGGTGCATCTCCGGGAAGGCCCCTGCCGGAACACAAAGAAAGTCAGAAAAAAGGCACCAAAGACAAGAAGCTGGGATCCCAACTAGGTAGAACTCAAGAAAAGCACTTACTGGAGAAGGACTCTTCCAGGTGCTGCGCTTCAAGCAACGTACCGCGCCGCTCCTGATCAATGGTGCGGTCACGCTCCTAGAGTGTATTCTCCAAGTCGGCCACCTTGGCAAGGACCGCCTTCAACTCAGCGTCCTTGTCCTCAGCCACCTTCTCAGATGCTTCGCGGTGGCGGGTCTCCTCCCGACGGGCCTCCTCTGCCACGGCCATCTGTCCTTTCAGGTGCTCCACCTCGGCCTGAAGCTGGCCCTTGTCGTTGGCCAACTTGCCTCGTTGCTGGTCCACCTCGGCTAGGGCCTGTGGCGCCTCCACCACCTTGGCGGCTTCTGCCTTGAGGCGCTCCACCTCGACCTCAAGACGGCTCTTATCGCCCACAACCGCTCCTACAGCCGTCTAGCTTCGTCGAGCGCCCGCTGGGCCACCGCCGCCTCCGCCTTCATCACCGCCACCTCGGCTCCAAGCCATCCGGCATCAGCGACAAGCCGGTCGTAGTGGAGGCCGGCCCGAAACAGCCGGGTCTTCCGAGATAGCATCTCGGCTACAAGAAGAAGATTAAGAAACGAAGGGTCAGTTTTTATATTCGACCCAACTGTTACACAGTTGGCCCGAATCTCGGGGGCTACACCCAACGGGTACGCTAGCGCGCCTCCACTAAAAAAGAGCACAAGAAAAATACCTGTGGCGACACGGAGCTCCTCCTCCTTGGCGGCGAGCTGCTCCTTGAGCTCCCGATACTTGCCCAGGAGGTGGTTGAAGGCGCTGACCCGGTAGGAGTCCAGTTGCTGTAAAAGGCAACGATCAGCAGAAAGGCGGTATTTTAAAGATTCGACCCAACAACTATATAGTTAGCACGAACCTCGGGAGCTACACCCAATGGGTGCGCTAGAGCGCCCCCACAAAGAAGAATCCACAAAAGAAAAGGGGGGAGAACTCACCAGCACGGCGCGCTCCAGCTCCCGCATCTGCTCCATCTCGGCCTGGGCGAAGGCCTAGATCCGGTCCGTCCGCCCTCGCAGACCATGGCTGGCAGCTTCCATCGCCGCCGCCTCCTGGGTCTGGGGCCCGAAGACTACGCAGGTCCCGCCCCGTGCCGGTAGCGACCCGGCGGGCCGGCCCCCTGGCCTAAGCACCAGGGCGTGCTCTCCACTGGCCACCTCCCCCGCGGCCAGCATCTCCTCTGACGCCCTCTCCGGCGCCACCGTCGGCTCGACAGCCGAGGTGGCTTGCGGCGCCACCTCCAGCGGTGCCTCGCTCGTCGACGCCCGGGGCGCCCCATGGGGCGCCATCTGCAGCGCCTCCTCCAAGACAGTGTCACTGCCGCCTCCGTCGACCCTGCTACCTCTTGAGCATGTGTTAGTTTTCCCTTGAAGAGGAAAGGGTGATACAGCAAAGTAGCGTAACTATTTCCCTCAGTTTTTGAGAACCAAGGTATCAATCCAGTAGGAGGCTACACGCAAATCCCTCGTACCTACACAAACAAATAAGAACCTTGCAACCAATGTGATAAAGGGGTTGTCAATCCCTTCACGGCCACTTGCAAAAAGCGAGATCTGATAGAGATAATAAGATAAATAAATATTTTTGCTATTTTTATGATATAGATTGGATAGTAAAGATTGCAAGATAAAATAGATCGGAAAATTATATGATGGAAAATAGACCCGGGGGCCATAGGTTTCACTAGTGGCTTCTCTCAAGATAGCATAAGTATTACGGTGGGTGAACAAATTACTATCGAGCAATTGATAGAAAAGTGCATAATTATGAGAATATCTAGGCATGATTATGTATATAGGCATCACGTCCGTGATAAGTAGACCGACTTCTGCCTGCATCTACTACTATTACTCCACACATCGACCGCTATCTAGCATGCATCTAGAGTATTAAGTTCATAAGAACAGAGTAACGCATTAGGCAAGATGACATGATATGGAGGGATAAACTCAAGCAATATGATATAAACCCCATCTTTTTATCCTCGATGGCAACAATGCAATACATGTCTTGCTGCCCCTGCTGTCACTGGGAAAGGACACCGCAAGATTGAACCCAAAGCTAACCACTTCTCCCATTGCAAGAAAGATCAATCTAGTAGCCCAAACCAAATTGATAATTCGAAGAGACTTGCAAAGATAACAAATCATACATAAAATAATTCAGAGGAGATTCAAATATTGTTCATAGATAATCTTGATTATAAACCCACAATTCATTGGATCTCGACAAACACACCGCAAAAAGAATTACATCGAATAGATCTCCAAGAAGATCGAGGAGAACTTTGTATTGAGATCCAAAGAGAGAGAAGAAGCCATCAAGCTAATAACTATGGACCCGAAGGTCTATGGTAAACTACTCACACTTCATCGGAGAGGCTATGGTGTTAATGTAGAAACCCTCCACGATCGATTCCCCCTCCGGCGGAACGCCGGAAAAGGCCCCAAGATGGGATCTCACGGGTACAGAAGGTTGCGGCGGTGGAAATAGGGTTTCGTGGTGCTCCTGGATGTTTTCAGGGTACGTGAGTATATATAGGAGAAGGAAGTCGGTCAGAGGAGCCACGAGGGGCCCATGAGGGTTGGGGCGCGCCTACCCCATGGGCGCACCTCCCTGCCTCGTGGCCGCCTCGTTTCTTTCTTGGCATCCACTCCAAGTCTCCTAGATTGTGTTTGTT
Source organism: Triticum aestivum (assembly GCF_018294505.1). Lineage (NCBI taxonomy): Eukaryota > Viridiplantae > Streptophyta > Magnoliopsida > Poales > Poaceae > Triticum > Triticum aestivum. Next base: position 636,680,648 of record NC_057804.1, on the reverse strand, counting down.
CCAAAAATAACTCTCCTGAAGGTTTCATTCCGTTTGGACTCCGTTTGATATTCCTTTTCTGCGGAACACTGAAATAGGCAAAAAAACATCAATTTGGACCGGGCCTCCGGTTAATAGGTTAGTCCCAAAAATAATATAAAAGTGTATAGTAAAGCCCATTAAACATCCAAAATAGGTAATATAATAACATGGAACAATCAGAAATTATAGATACGTTGGAGTCGTATCAAGCATCTTTGGAAATACTACCGCACCCACGACAGACACCAAAGGAGGCCCTTTTGCGTTGATGCTGCAAGCAGTACAACCACCAGAGCGGTACTACCGTGCGCCCTTGCGGTACTACCGCAAGGCAGGTTTGACTAGGCTGGGAAGGCATGGATGAATAAAAATATATCCGTGACTACTTCCGCTGAGTTTAGATCGGTGCAAAAACCCGACACGGTACTACCGCAACCATGGAGCGGTACTACCGCGTGGGGCGTGGGATGTAAAAAATTATATCCGCCCCTACTTCCGTGCGAGTAGCAGTACTGGGCCAGAAGTCACGGTACTACCGCGACCTTGGAGCGGTACTACCGCAAGGGGGTGCAGTACTACCACATCCTCGGATGGTACTACCATGAGCCTCCGTGGTACTACTGCTCCCTTTAGCAGTACTACCATACGCCACAGCACACTACCACTTGGAGTCGTTCATTTTGCAAAGACACGGATAACAGATCGGTGCTCCAAAGAGGAAAGGGGAAAGGTGGTGCAAAGGAACGGACATGTACGTGATGATTCCACCCTAACCTTTCCGAAGCGGACCCCCTCTTAATAGCACGGCTTTCCTACGACTCAAGTCCACCAATAGGAAACGTAGAAAAACACCATCTTCACTAGGCTCCGAGGGGCATCGAACCGTCTTGTGCCAACACAGGAGATATCTGAAATGCTCAAAGCACACGGTTAGTCCGCAGAAGCATTGTCATCAATCACCAAAACTACTTAGGGAGAAATATGCCCTTACAGCATTGTACGAACTTGTGATGGTGAAGAATAAAAGCGACAGACTGCATAATAAAGGTTGTCATCACAAGGGGCAATATAACGTGACGTTCTATTGCACTAAGGGTTTGAGCATACAAACAAAAAGCGCATGGCAACCTCTGCTTCCCTCTGCAAAGGGCCTATCTTTTCTTTTCATGTATTTACTTTTATGCAAGAGTCAAAGTTTTTCTCTCTATTCCTTTTATTTTTCTCCTTTGGCAAGCATCATGTGGTGAGGAAAGATCTAGGCACATATGTCCAGTTGAATATGGGTAGCATGAGTTATTATTGTTGACATCACCCTTGAGGTGAGTGTGTTGGGAGGCAAAACTATAAGCCCCTATCTTTCTTTGTGTGCGGTTGAAACGGTTTGCTCATGTGTACACGATGAGTGTTCACAATCATAGAAGACTAAATGATGGTTGAGTATGTGGACTTTCCTAAAGGCTCCAATACATGACCCTTCCTGAAAAGATGATGAATTGTAGTTGCAAAGTTGACTGAGAACATAGTTTGTTGGTTTCCAATAGAGTTTATGCTTTATACTTCATTGTTATGATGAATTGTCACTTGTTCATAAGAAGTCTATGCTAAAAGTTCTATAATAAAAGTTTTATATTGAAGTTTGTTGCTGTTATAATAAGTCACATGATGCTGGTATGTCCGTATCTTTGTTTCTATCGACACCTCTCTCTCTCTCTAAGCATGTGGACATGTTTTTCGATTTCGGTTTTCGCTTGAGAACAAGCGAGGTCTAAGCTTGGGGGAGTTGATACGTCCATTTTGCATCATGTTTTCCTACTGTTATTTATGTTATTTTATTGTATAGTAATGCTTTTTGGAGTAATTCAAATGCCTTTCCTCTCATAATATGCCAGGTATGCACTAAGGGGGAGAATTCTGGCAGCTGGAAATCTGGACCTGAAAAAGCTACGTCAAGCTACCTATTCTGCACAACTCCAAATGATCTAAAACTCCCCAAGGATTTTTTATGGAATATTTAAGGAATATTGGAGCAAATAAGTACTAGAGGAGGGCCACCGGGTGGGCAGAACCCACCTGGGCACGCCAAGAGGCCCAGGCGCGCCCTGGTGGGTGATGCCCTCCTCGGGCCACCTTCGGTGCCCATCTTCTGGTATATAAGTCACTTTGACCCAGAAAAATGAGGAGAGGACATTCGGAACGAAGCGCCGCTGCCTCGAGGAGGAACTTGGGCAGGAGCACTTTTGCCCTTCGACGGAGCGATTCTGCCGGGGGAACTTCCCTCCCGGAGGGGGAAATCATCCTCATCATCATCACCAACAACTCTCCCATCTTGGGGAGGGCCATCTTCATCAGCATCTTCACATCACCAACTCCTCTCAAACCCTAGTTCATCTCTTGTGTTCAATCTTTGTATCAAAACTATAGATTGGTGCTCATGGGTGACTAGTAGTGTTGATTACATCTTGTGGTTGATTACTATATGATTTATTTGGTGGAAGATTATATGTTCAGATCCATTATGCTATTCAATACCCCTCTGATCTTGAGCATGTTTATAATTTGTGAGTAGTTACTTTCGTTCTTCAGGTCATGGGAGAAATCATGTTGCAAGTAATCATGTGAACTTGATATGTGTTCGATATTTTGATGGTATGTATATGTTGCCATTCTCTTAGTGGTGTCATGTGAACGTCGACTACATGACACTTCACCATATTTGGGCCTAAGGGAATGCATTGTGGAGTAGTTATTACATGGTGGGTTGCGAGAGTGACAGAAGCTTAAACCCCAGTTTATGCGCTATTCCATAAGGGACCGATTGGATCCAAAAGTTTAATGCTATGGTTAGAATTTATTGTTAATACTTTTCTCGTAGTTGCAGATGCTTGCAAGAGGGTTAATCATAAGTAGGAGGTTTGTTCAAGTAAGGACAGAACCTAATCACCGGTCCACCCACATATCAAATTATCAAAGTACCGAACATGAATTAAGCCAACATGATGAAAGTGACTAGATGAAATTCCTGTAAACCCTCAAGAACACTTTGCTTAACATAAGAACTCGTTTTGGCCTGTCCTTTGCCTCAAAAGGACTGGGATACCTTGCTACACTTTTGTTACTACTATTGTTACTTGCTAGTTACAAATTATCTTGCTACCAAACCACTCTGCTACTTACAATTTTAGCACTTGAAGACATTACTGCTGAAAACCACTTGTCATTTCCTTTTGCTCCTCATTGGGTTCGACACTCTTACTTATCGAGAATAGCTACAATTGACCCCATACACTTGTGGGTCATCAGAGTGCAATACCTCATTCCTTGTACAAAGAAATTATGCATGATATTGCACCTGCTGAGATAGAAGAAATTGATGTTACTATTAAGCTTGCTAATAGAGACACTATTTCACCAATTGGGATTGTTAGAGATGTTGAAGTCTTGTGTGGGAAAATTAAATATCCTACTGATTTTCTTTTTCTTGGTTCCCCACAAGATGAATTTTGTCCCATTATCTTTGCTAGACCCTTCCTGAATACGGTTAATGCTAAGATAGACTACGAAAACGATAACGTTACTGTTGGTTTAGAGGATATGTCTCATGATTTTAATTTTGCTAAATTTCGTAGACAACCCCATGATAAAGGATTGCCTAGTAAATATGAAATTATTGGTCTTGCTTCTATTGTCGTGCCTCCTAATGATCCTTTAGGACAATATTTGCTAGACCATGAGAATCATATGTTTATGAATAAAAGAAGGGAAATAGATGAAGTATTCTTTAAACAGGGACCTATTTTGAAACACAACTTGCCATTTGAAATCCTGGGGGATCCTCCTCCACCTAAGGGAGATCCCGTGTTTGAGCTTAAATAATTACCTGATACTCTTAAATATGCTTATCTTTATTAAAAGAAGATATATCATGTTATTATTAGTGCTAACCTTTCAGAGCACGAAGAAGAGAAATTATTGAAAACTCTGAAGAAGCACCGTGCTGCTATTGGATATATTCTTGATGATCTTAAGGGCATTAGTCCCACTCTATGCCAGCACAAAATAAAACTAGAGAAAGATGTTAAACCAGTTGTTGATCATCAACGACGGTTAAATCCTAAGATGGAAGAAGTGGTAAGAAATGAAATACTAAAGCTTCTGGAGGTAGGTATAATTTATCCTGTTGCTGATAGCCAGTGGGTAAGTCCTGTCCATTGTGTCCCTAAGAAGGGAGGTATTACTGTTCTTCCTAATGATAAGGATGAATTGATCCCACAAAGAATTGTTACAGGTTATAAAATGGTAATTGATTTCCGCAAATTAAATAAAGCTACTACAAAAGATCATTACCCTCTACCTTTTATTGACCAAATGCCAGAAAGATTATCCAAACATACACATTTTTTCTTTCTAGATGGTTATTCTGGTTTCTCTCAAATACCTGTGTCAAAAAAGGATAAGGAAAATACCACTTTTACTTGCCCTTTCGGTACCTTTGCTTATAGACGTATGCCTTTTGGTTTATGCAATGCACCTGCTACCTTTCAAAGATGTATGACTGATATATTCCCTGACTTTTGTGAAAAGATTATTGAGGTTTTCATGGATGATTTCTCTGTTTACGGAACTTCTTTTGATGATTACTTAAGCAACCTTGATCGAGTTTTGCAGAGATGTGAAGAAACTAATCTTGTCTTGAATTGGGAGAAGTGCCACTTTATGGTTAATGAAGGTATTGTCTTGGGGCATAAAATTTCTGAAAGGGGTATTGAAGTTGATAAAGCTAAAGTAGATCCTATTGAAAAGATGACGTGTCCTAAGGACATCAAAGGTATAAGAAGTTTTCTTGGTCATGCTGGTTTTTATAGAAGGTTTATTAAAGACTTCTCTAAAATTTCTAGGCCTCAGACTAATCTCTTACAAAAAGATGTTACTTTTGTCTTTGATGATGATTGTGTAGAAGCATTTGAAATACTTAAGAAAGCCTTGATTTCTGCACCTATTGTTCAGCCACCTGATTGGAATTTACCCTTTGAAATTATGTGTGATGCTAGTGATTATGCTGTAGGTGCTGTTCTAGGACAAAGAGTTGGTAAGAAATTAAATGTTATCCAATATGCTAGTAAAACTCTAGACAGTGCTCGGAGAAATTATGCTACTACTGAAAAAGAATTTTTAGCAGTTGTGTTTGCTTGTGATCAGTTCAGACCTTATATTATTGATTCCAAAGTAACTGTTCACACTGATCATGCTACCGTTAAGTATCTTATGGAAAAGATATATGCTAAACCTAGACTTATTAGATGGGTTCTCTTGCTACAAGAATTTGATTTGCATATTATTGATAGAAAGGGAGCTGAGAACCCCATTGCAGATAACTTGTCTAGGTTAGAAAATGTTCTTGATGACCCACTACCTATTGATGATAGCTTTCCTAATGAACAATTAGCTGTCATAAATGCTTCTCGTACTGCTCCATAGTATGCTGATTATGCTAATTACATTGTTGCTATATACCACCTAGTTTCACATACCAGAAAAAGAAAATGTTTTTCTATGATTTAAGACATTACCTTTGGGATGACCCACACCTTTATAAAGAAAGCTAGATGGTGTTATTAGACGTTGTGTACCTGAGCATGAACAGGAACAGATCCTACGCAAGTGTCACTCCGAGGCATACGGAGGACACCACGCTGGAGATAGAACTGCACATAAGGTATTGCAATCCGGTTTTTATTGGCCTACTCTTTTCAAAGATGGTTGTAAGTTTGTCTTGTCTTGTGATGAATGCCAAAGAATTGGTAATATTAGTAGACGGCAAGAAATTCCTATGAACTATCCACTTGTTATTGAACCATTTGATGTTTGGGGCTTTGATTATATGGGACCTTTTCCTTCCTCTAATGGGTATACACATATTTTAGTTGTTGTTGATTACGTTACTAAGTGGGTAGAAGCTATTCCAACTAGTAGTGCTGATCATAACACTTCTATTAAGATGCTTAAAGAAGTTATTTTTCCGAGGTTTGGAGTCCCTAGATACTTAATGACTGGTGGTGGTTCACATTTTATTCATGGTGCTTTCCATAAAATGCTTGCTAAATATGATGTTAATCATAGAATTGCATCTCCATACCACCCTCGGTCTAGTGGTCAAGTAGAATTGAGTAATAGAGAAATTAAATTGATCTTGCAAAAGACTGTTAATAGATCTAGAAAGAATTGGTCCAAGAAACTTGATGATGCATTATGGGCCTATAGAACTACTTATAAAAATCCTATGGGTATGTCCCCGTATAAAATGGTTTATGGAAAAGCATGTCACTTACCTCTCGAAATAGAACATAAGGCATATTAGGCCATTAAAGAGCTCAATTATGATTTCAAAATTGCCAGTGAGAAGAGGCTATTTGACATTAGCTCACTTGATGAATGGAGAACCCAGGCCTATGAGAATGCCAAATTGTTTAAAGAAAAAGTTAAAAGATGGCATGACAGAAGGATACAAAAGCGTGAGTTTGGTGCAGGTGATTATTTTTTGCTATACAACTCTCGTTTAAGATTTTTTGCAGGAAAACTTCTCTCTAAATGGGAAGGTCCTTACGTTATCGAGGAGGTCTATTGTTCCGGTGCCATCAAAATCAACAACGCCGAAGGCAAAAATCCGAAGGTGGTGAACGGCTAAAGAATCAAACATTATATCTCAGGTAATCCCATAAATTTTGAAACCAATGTTATTGACATCGTAACCCCGGAGGAGTACATAAGGGACACTTTCCAGAATGTTTTAGACTCTGAAAAGGAATAGGTATGTGGTACGGTAAGTAAACCGACTTCAAAACTGTTCAAATAGCAATTTTTCTTTGTTTTGGGATATTTAAAAAATTAGGAAATTAAGAAGTAGTCCGAAAGAGACACGAGGCGTCCACTAGGGTGGAGGGCGCACCCTACCCCCTGGGCGCGCCCCTGCCTTGTGGACACCCCGTGTGCCCTCCGAACTCTGTTTTCTTGCACGATACTTCTTTTGGTCGGTAAAAATCCATTATATAATCTCCCGAAGGATTTGACCACCGTACCATGACAAAATCCTATGTTTTTGTTTTGAGCTGTTTTCTACCAGAGTTTCTCAAGGTCAGGCATCATGTCGTCCCCCTCCTCCAACAACGTGGGCGACGATGCTTGGCTAATGAAGATAGAGATGAAGCGAGAAGAACTCAGGGAAATCAAGGAAGGTGACAAGATCAAGGAAGCCGCAGAAGAGCAAGTCCCAGCAGTAGAAGCAGAAGGCGTCTTTCAACCTTACTACAATCATCTTACCTCTACTAAAATTGAAGCTTTCAAGATGATTGAAATAGTTCACATACAAAACAAGTATCTCACGCGTGAAAATATTTTGTTGCAAGAGCATATCACCGCACTCAAGGGCATTATCCGCAAGTTGGAGCATCTCCTACGCTCGATGTGTGACACCCCATCATCAACAACTCCATCATCACCACCTCTGAAGAAAGAGACATAAACATATGGGTATGGGCACTCCCCTTGGCAACTGCCAAGCTTGGGGGAGGTGCCCCGGTATCGTATCACCATCACACTTCTATCTTTACCGTTTTTCTTAGTTCGATCCTTTTGATTATATCTTGATCTAGTAGAATAAAGTTTTAGTATGATCTATCTTTGAGTTTTGTGTTGATCCCTATCTATATAATCGAGTATGTGAGTTATATATAATAAAGATTAGTTTTGAGTTGAGGGCTTTGCTATCTTGCTATGATCTTGAGGGAATAAAAATAAAGAATAAAAAGAAATAAAGAGATCATATTGATCTTGTGGAGAGTAATGACTTCACACATAAAGAGTATGATGAATAAAAGTTGTTGAGAGTTGACAAACATAGTTTTGGTCATCGTTGCAATTAATAGGAAGTAATAAAGAAAGAGAGGTTTTCACATATAGATATACTATCTTGGACATCTTTTAGGATTGTGAGCACTAATTGCAATATGACATGCTAAAAAGTTGATGTTGGACAAGGAAGACAACATAATGAGTTATGTTTTCTTATATCCGAAATAAATTATATTGTCATGGATCATCCAACATGTTGAGCTTGCCTTACCCCCTCATGCTAGCCAAATTCTTTGCACCAAGTAGAGATACTACTTGTGCTTCCAAACATCCCTAACCCATTTTTGCCATGAGAGTCCACCATATCTACCTATGGATTGAGTAAGATCCTTCAAGTAAGTTGTCACCGGTGCAAGCAATAAAAATTGCTCTCCAAATATGTATGATCTATTAGTGTGGAGAAAATAAGCTTTATACAAGCTTGTGATATGGAAGAAATAAAAGTGATGGACTGCATAATAAAGGTCCCTATCAAAAGTGGCAATATAAAGTGACGTTCTTTTGCATTAAGATTTTGTGCATCCAACCATAAAAACGCATGATAACCTCTGCTTCCCTCTGCGAAGGGCCTATCTTTTATTTTACCTTCTACCCTTATATAAGAGTCATGGTGATCTTCACCTTCCCTTTTTACACTTTATCCTTTGGCAAGCACTATGTGTTGGAAAGATCCTGATATATATTTCCACTTGGATGTAGGTTCTCATAAAGTATTATTGTTGACATTACCCTTGAGGTAAAAGGTTGGGAGGCGAAAACATAAGCCCCTATTTTTCTCTGTGTCCGATTGAAACTTCATAATCATAAGTATTGCATGAGTGTTAGCAATTGTGAAAGACTAAATGGTAGTTGAGTATGTGGACTTGCTGAAAAGCTCTTATATTGACTCTTTCCAATGTTATGATAAATTGCAATTGCTTCAATGACTGAGATCATCGTTTGCTAGTTTTCAATGAAGTTTCTGATTCATACTTTACATTGTGAATAGATTGTTACTCTAGCATAATAAATCATATGACAATATATATGTTGCTGTTCTAAGAATGATCAAGATGCCCTCATGTCCGTAGTTTATTTTATCGACACCTCAATCTCTAAACATGTGGACATATTTTTTGATATCGGCTTTCGCTTGAGGACAAGCGAGGTCTAAGCTTGGGGGAGTTGATACGTCCATTTTGCATCATGCTTTTATATCAATATTTATTGCATTATGGGATGTTACTACACATTATGTTAGAATATTTATGCCTTTTCTCTCTTATTTTACAAGGTTTACATGAAGAGGGAGAATGCCGACAGCTAGAATTCTGGGCTGGAAAAGGAGCAAATATTACAGACCTATTCTGCACAACTCCAAAAGTCCTGAAACTCCACGAAAGTCAGTTTTGGAATATATTAAAAATATTGGGCGAAGAAAGCACCAGAGGGGGGGCCACCCACTAGCCACGAGGGTGAAGGCCGCGCTCTATCCCCCTGGGCGCGCCCCCCTGCCTCGTGGGCCACCTGGAAGGCCCCCGATGCCCATCTTCTGCTATATGGTCTCTTTTGTCGTGGAAGAAATCATAAGGAAGCTTTTGAGATGAAGCGCCGCTGTCTCGAGGCGGAACCTGGGTGAAACCAATCTAGGGCTCCGGCGGAGCTGTTCTGCCGGGGAAACATCCCTCCGGGAGGGGGAAATCGTCGCCATCGTCATCACCATCGATCCTCTCATCGAGAGAGGGTCAATCTCCATCAACATATTCACCAGCACCATCTCCTTTCAAACCCTAGTTCATCTCTTGTATCCGATCTTTGTCTGAAAACCTCAGATTGGTACCTGTGGGTTGCTAGTAGTGTTGATTACTCCTTGTAGTTGATGCTAGTTGGTTTATTCGGTGGCATATCATATGTTCAGATCCTTTATGCATATTAATACCCCTCTGATTATGAAAATGAATATGATTTGTGAGTAGTTATGTTTGTTCCTGAGGACATGGTAGAAGTCTTGTTATAAGTAGTCATGTGAATTTGGTATTCGTTTGATATTTTGATGAGATGTATGTTGTCTTTCCTCTAGTGGTGTTATGTGAACGTCGACTACATGACACTTCACCATTGTTGGGAAGGCATTGGGAAGTAATAAGTAGATGATGGGTTGCTAGAGTGACAGAAGCTTAAACCCTAGTTCATGTGTTTGCTTCGTAAGGGGCTGATTTGGATCCATATGTTTCATGCTAAGGTTAGGTTTACCTTAATTCTTCTTTCGTAGTTGCAGATGCTTGTGAAGGGGTTAATCATAAGTGGGATGCTTGTCCAAGAAAGGGAAATACCCAAGCACCGGTCCACCCACATTTCAAATTATCAAAGTAACGAATATGAGCATGATGAAAACTAGCTTGACGATAATTCCCATGTGTCCTCGGGAGCGCTCTGCTTTATATAAGAGTTCCTCCAGGATTGTCCTTTGCTACAAAAAGGATTGGGCCACCTTGCTGCACCTTAGTTACTTTGTTACTTGTTACCCGTTATGAATTACCTTATCACAAAACTATTTGTTACCGATAATTTCATTGCTTGCAGAGAATACCTTACTGAAAACCGCTTGTCGTTTGCTTCTGCTCCTCGTTGGGTTCGACACTCTTACTTATAAAAAGGACTATGATAGATCCCCTATACTTGTGGATCATCAAGGCCATATCTGCATATGCTAGGCTCGTCAAGTTTAACCCGAGTATTCTGCATGTGCAAAACTGGCTTGCACCCGTTGTATGTGAACATAGAGCTTATCACACCCAATCATCATGTGGTGTCTCGGCACGACGAACTATAGCAACGGTGCATACTCAGGGAGAACACTTATACCTTGAAATTTGGTAAGGGATCATCTTATAATGCTACCGCCGCACTAAGAAAAATAAGATGCATAAAAGATAAACATCACATGCAATCAAAATATGTGACATGATATGGCCATCATCATCTTGTGCTCATGATCTCCATCACCGAAGCATCGTCATGATCTCCATCATCACCGGATTTACACCTTGATCTCCATCGTAGCATCGTTGTTGTCTCGCCAACTATTTCTACTACGACTATCGCTACTGCTTAGTGATAAAGTAAAGCAATTACCTGGCGGTTGCATTTCATACAATAAAGCGACAACCATATGGCTTTTGCCAGTTGCCGATAACTCTGTTACAAAACATGATCATCTCATACAACAATTTATATCACATCATGTCTTGACCATATAAAACCACAATGATTTTTCGCCAAGTGTTTTGTTTTAACCTTCAACAAGGACTGGTCGTAGTCAAACTTGATTAAACTAAAGTTGGAGAAACAGACACCCGCCAGCCACCTATGTGCAAAAGCACGTCGATAGAACCAGTCTCATGAACGCGGTCATGTAATGTCGGTCCAGGCCGCTTCATCCAACAATACCGCCGAATCAAAGTAAGACGTTGGTGGTAAGCAGTATGACTATTATCGCCCACAACTCTTTGTGTTCTACTCGTGCATAAAACATCTACGCATAGACCTGGCTCGGCTGCCACTATTGGGGAACGTAGTAATTCAAAAAATTCCTTTGATCACGCAAGATCTATCTAGGAGATGCATAGAAACGAGACTGGAGAGTGTGTCCACATACCCACGTAGACCGAAAGCGGAAGCGTTTAGTAACGCGGTTGATGTAGTCGAACGTCTTCACGATCCAACCGATCCAAGTACCGAACGTACGGCACCTCCGTGCTTAGCACACGTTCAGCATGATGACGTCCCTCGAGCTCTTGATCCAGTTGAGGACGAGTGAGAGTTCCGTCAGCACGACGGTGTGGCGATGGTGATGATGATGTTACCGGCGCAGGGCCTCGCCTAAGCACTACGACGATATGACCGAGGTGTTAAACTATGGAGGGGGGCATCGCACACGGCTAAGAGAGTAACTATTGTGCTTTGGGGTGCCCCCTTCCCCCCGTATATAGGAGGGAGGGAGGAGGCCGGCGACCTAGGAGGGGCGCGTCAAAAGGGGGGAGTCCTACTAGGACTCCCTAGTCCTAGTAGGATTCCCCTTCCCTTTCCTTCCCGGAATAGGAGAAGAGGGAAAGAGGAGGAGGAGAAGGAGGAAAGGGGGGCATCCCTCCCCTAGTCCAATTCTGTTTGGGCTAGGGGGCGCGCGCCTCCACCTGGCCGCTGCCTCCTCTCTTCCACCAAGGCCCGTGAAGGCCCATTAATCCCCTGGGGGGTTCCGGTAACCTCCCGGTACTCCGGAAAATGCCCGAACCTATCTGAAACCTTTCCGGTATCTGAACATAACATTCCAATATATCAATATTTATGTCTCAACCATTTAGAGACTCCTCGTCACGTCCGTGATCTCATCCGGGACTTCGAACAAACTTCGGTCATCAAAAACACATAACTCATAATACAAATCGTCAGCGAATGTTAAGCGTGCGGACCCTACGGGTTCGAGTACTATGTAGACATGATCGAGACACATCTCTGATCAATAACCAATAGCGGAACCTAGATGCTCATATTGGCTCCTACATATTCTACGAAGATCTTTATCGGTCAAACCGCACAACAACATACTTTGTTCCCTTTTTCATCGGTATGTTACTTTCTCGAGATTCGATCGTCGGTATCATCATACCTAGTTCAATCTCGTTACCGACAAGTCTCTTTACTTGTTTCGTAATGCTTCATCCCGTAACTAACTCATTAGTCACATTGCTTGCAAGGCTTATAGTGATGAGCATTACCGCGAGGGCCCAGAATACCTCTCTGAAACACGGAGTGATAGATCCTAATCTTGATCTATGCCAACCCAACAAACACCTTCCGGGACACTTGTAGATCATCTTTATAATCACCCAGTTACGTTGTGACATTTGATAGCACACAAGGTGTTCTTCTGGTATTCGGGAGTTGCATAATCTCGTAGCCCGAGGAACATGTATAAGTCATGAAGAAAGCAGTTGCAATGAAACTGTAATGATCATAATTCTAAGCTAACAAATGGGTCTTGTCCATCACATCATTCTCCTAATGATGTGATCCCGTTCATCAAATGACAACACATGTCTATGGTTAGGAAACGTAACCATCTTTGATTAACAAGCTAGTCAAGTAGAGGCATACTAGGGATACTATGTATTGTCTATGTATTCACACATGTATTAAGTTTCAGGTTAATACAATTCTAGCATGAATAATAAACATTTATCATGATATGAGGAAACATAAATAACAACTTTATTATTTCCTCTAGGGCATATTTCCTTCAGTTCAACTCTGGTATTCATCTGCTGGGCCTTGGAGAAATTTTTATGGCCGGTGGCTGCTACACTTGGTCTAATAAACAAGAGGGTCCCACACTTGAGAAATTGGATAGGGTGTTGATGTTCTCTGAGTGGGAAGTTCTATATCCCTTGGCCTCTATTTCCAAGCTGGTCAAAGAATGTCTAATTATAATCCTCTCCTATTGGATTGTGGAGTTGCTGGCCCCAGAAACCCGGGAAGTAGGAGTTTTAAGCCTGACCTGTCCGGACTTAATAATAGTGAATTTTTGCCTTTGGTGACTGACATTTGGAGTAAGCCAGCGTATACTTCAGACGCTATTGATATTTTAAATATCAAGCTTAAAAGAATTAAGAAATATTTTAAAGGGTAGGGGTTTAATGTGTTTGGTAACAATAGGATGAGAAAAAACCTTCTTAAGTTGGAGCTCCAAGAATTAGAAATATTTAAGGAGTCAAATGATTTGTGTGGGGAGGCTTTTTTTAGGAAACCCAATATTATTGTTGATCTAAATGATTTATATGCCATTGAGGGATCATATTGGCACCAGAAAAACTCATGAACGTTGGCTCTTGCGATGAAAATACTGACTTTTTCATAAGGTGGCGAATGGTAGGAAAAGGAAGAATACCATCCACTCACTGGAAGGGGGGGTCAACAACTGAATCATGGCATCATTACTCTCTTGCCTAAAACTGTGGATGCTAGTAAAATATAGCAATATAGAACAATCTACTTATTAAGATGCCCTTACAAGTTGATCACAAAGGTTATGGACATTAGGGTGGCCCCTTATGCACCTAAGCTCTTTAGTATACAACAAATTGTGTTTATTAAGGGGAGAGATATCATGGATGGGATCATGTCCTTGCATGAGATTATGCACTATACTCATGTCAAAAAACACTGCGGTCATCCTTAAACTTGACTTTGAAAAAGCATATTATAAGGTCAAATGGGATTTCTTATTAGCTTGCCATAGAGGTAGATGATTCAATGATAAATTGTGTGGATGGGTTTCTCAAATTCTTCTTAATGGGATAGTTGGTGTTAAAATCAACAAGGAGTTGGGTCCCTACATTCAAAGTGCTAAAGGTATGAGACAAGGCGACCCCTTCTCCCCTTTCCTTTTTAATATGGCTGCTAAGTGCCTTACTAAAATGGTGCTTGCAGCACAAAAAACAAATTAATTCAAGGATTGACTCCTGGCTCGGTTGAAGGTAGAGTTGCAATCCTTCAATATGCCGATGATACAGTTATTTACATGTCCCATGATGAAGATAATGCGGTTAATATGAAACTTTTATTGTATTTGTTTGAGCTCATGTCTAGTGTTAAGATCAATTTTATGAAGAGTGAGGTGTTTACCATTGGGGGAGATAATGTCATTGATAAATTCTATGCTGACCTTTTTAATTGTCAAGTTGGGTCTCTCCCAATGAGGTATTTAGGGATCCTTATTTCTTATTCTAGACTCAAGGTCGTTGATTGGGATTTCCTTGATGCTAAACTGTTAAAAAGGTGTGATGTCTGGATTAGCTATGTTGCTTCATTAGCAGCAAGATTGGTGCTGCTTGACTCTAGTTTGGATGTCATTGTTTTTATGTCCATGTTCTTGTTTAACAAAACTTTGTTGAGAAGATGAATGTGCATCGTAGACATTTCTTTTGGGGGAAAGGTAAAACGAAACGGTCTTACCATATGGTTAAGTGGGCAACGATGTGTTTTTCTAAATGCATTGGTGGACTGGGGGTTAAGGATTTGCATAAACAAAAAATTAGCTAGTTAACCAAATTGTGGTGGAAATTGGAGACGAGTAAGGGTTTATGGCAACAAATTGTTCATGCTAGATACTTCAAAAAAAACATACTATGGCGTCCATTCAACCGCGGGTGTTTGATTCCCCCTGCTGGAAAGCTATCATGAAAGTCAGGAATGTATATATGGCAGGGAGGAAGATCATTGTTAATAATGGGAGTTTGGCTCATCCATGGCTTGATCCCTGGGCATTTGTTGTGCCTTTTGGGACTCATTTTCCTGACTTGTTTGATATATGTTCTAACGAAAACTGTATTGTGTTGGAGTTTGTTCAATCTGGTTTTGATTTGCCTTTTCGCCGTAGGCTCTTTGGGGAGTTACTGGATCAATGTCGTGAGATTGTTTCTCAAGCAAGATCTTAATTATGAATTCAGAGATATACTGACTCTATTGCTTCGGCTGTAACCTAGTAAGGGGGTGTTCTCGGTTAAATCATTGTATCATTGGTTGGAAAAAGACTTGGCTGGTCCAAATTATAATTATAAGCTGGTGTGGAACTCACATCTCGTTGAAAATTAAGATCTTTATGTGCCAGCTATTTCAAAATGTGATCCCTATCCGAGAAAACACGCGTGAGAGGAACTGGGGGGGGGGGGGGGGGGTCCTGCATGCTCATTTTGTTAGAATATTGAGTCAGCTGGTCACTTATTATTTACTTGCTCCTTTGCTCGCTTTGTTTGGGGGGTGTTTGGCCTGACTATATATGGGGACTTCAAGTTGTCCTGGATACTCGTGCCAAAGTTGGGCCTGGTTGTATTGTTTCTTCCCGCGACGGGGGGGGGGGGGGGGGGGGGGGGGATTCTATATGATGATTATTGCCGTCATTTGCTCGGGGATTTGGTGCACCAGTGTAACAAAGCTACCTTTGAGGGCCATATTGTCCGCACCTCGTTGGAAGTTGTTTTCACTGCTTGTTCTTTTCTTCTTTACTGGGCAGGGGTACTGAAAGTTGAGGACAAAGAGGCGTTCCAGGCCGGCGTACAAAAGGTGGTGCAGGCTGCATCAATGCTGGCGGACCAACCGCGCAACAGATTGATGATTACTGATATGATACTACTGCTGTTCCGTGAAGCACAAGGACGTGGACTCTCCTGGTTGCTGATTCTTCTCATACTTTGTTGCTCATAGAGGTTGGATACCTCCTGAATACTGCGAGTTTGTTTATGCCAATGTGGCTTTTGTGTCACATTGGTACTGCTCGGTCTCCGAATATGCCGTTGTGGCTTTTGTGTCCCATTGGTATTGTTCTGCTCCGAGACATGCAGTGTTAACAGGTTTTCACTCCGTGGTGCCTCGAGCTTGAGCATCCACAGCGGGGTTTCTATTAATGCTCCAACTCGCTCCTCCCCCTTACCCTCTCCTTTAGTCCAGTTGCTTTCAGTATGTTTTGCACTTTTCTGATGGTTGAACTCTATACTGTATATTTTTGTTAAAAAACTAAAGGAAAGGGGTGTGAGCCCGGTTGAAAAAAAAAAGACCCAATGTTTTCCTTTCGTCATTCTTTCCTAGGTGGGTCTGTCTAAAATCTGTAATAACTGGTGCTTACAGATTTCTCCTCCTCATCCCCTCTTCAGCCTTAGTACAAAAATCAACTGATTGATCACGGGTCTGTGCTTGTGCCAATGCTTGCGCCCCATCATGTGACTGACACCATGAGAACCCAGAAAAAGGTTGCACAACCGAGCCGACCTGACCACGTCTGATCTAATCCACCCATCCGCGGAGGGCACCACCATTGAGACGGTCACCCCATCCCATACGACGTTGTTAACGATCTCAAGGGTGGTTGCTAGCGCGCTTGTTTCCTGAGCAGAAGCTTAAGCCAGTTCTTAGTATCTATGCTTGTTCCGAATGTTTTGGTACCAAGCAATTCTCTTTTTGCTCCGCGGAGTGCGAACTTCTCTGTGGTTAACATTAAAGATTTCATGTGGTTGATTTCAGTCTCGTCGTGCACTCATGCTGCTGGATATATTTGCTTTTGGTAGATGGGGCAATTGTTTGTTCTACGAGATCCTTTTGAGAAGTTATAGATTTCACGAGCGATGGATTCCAACGTAATTCCTGTGTAAGGTAGCAGCTACGAGATGCATATCAAAGATCTACGTGAAAGGATAGCTTTGCTTTAACATCAAAAGAAAGCTGCAGCTCCTAAGCGGATAAAATGGCTAGAACACGTGCTCAAAATTTTCAACCACATAGATTTGGAGTATCGTCTGGCTTTGTTGTGGTTCAGATGTTTGCATATAGCAGATAATACTGGGTTTTTTCTATGCCACATATATTGGCGAATATATCGCATCTAAGTAGAGCGTAACTATATAAAACGGCCATGTGTAAAAATACGGAACTGGCTTGGTGTAAGTCGGACATCTAATTTGGTTTCGATGCAAAATTAGCGATCAGAATTCTTTCTTCAACCTTCAGCTCTTCTTTCAATTGTCGAAACCTGCACCACCCTCGCACCCCTAAGAGCATCTCCAATAGGCGCCCAAAAAGAGTTCCGCACGCTAAAAATTCGTTTTTTCGGGCGCCGAACAGCTCCAACAGATGCTGTAAAATATTACGCGCGCTACAAATTTTAGAGCACGCGCTGAAAAACGCTATCGCGCACTGCATATTTTAGGCTTCGAATTGCGCGTGCTTCACAATTTGCATTGCGTACGTTTTGGGCGCGCGTTTTTAGGCGTCTACTACAGCAGCGCGCTATAATTTTTATTGGGCGCGAAATTTTTATGCGGCTGTTAGAGATGCTCTAGGATTAATAATGGGGTCACCTACCTCTCTAAGATAGACCAAGATGGCTTCTCGGAGCTCCTTCCTTTCACGTAAAATTTGACTCTCCTAAATGCAAAATTCAGGTGACTTAACACATAGCTAAAGTGCTAAAATACTTCGGTTCGAGTGCCTTGTGGAAAAGCTAGGTTGAACGCTTGTCACAAATCAAGTGTACTTCTCTTTTGGCGGACGGGGTGAAACCCCAACCTTTGGGAGGAAGGATGCCGTCTTGTTGGAGAGAAGTTGCCACGCCATGTGATGTGACCTCAAATCCGTGAAGCAATAACTCAGCCATGGTGGCCATGATCCAACGTTTTTCTTTTCGTCGTTCTGTCCGATGTGTAGGTCTGTCTAAAACCTGCAATGCTTGGTGCTTACAGATCTCTCCCCCTCATCCCCTCTTCAGCCTTGTACTAAAAACTTGTTATTGCGGTGTCAATGAACCCATCTGCGTTGACTCATACACCGATCTGATACTTACAAACCTAAGGCCAACTTCACCGCGCGATCCTAAACGGACGTCCGTTTTGTCCGGATTCTGTCCGTTTGGGTAGGGATTTGGGGTCGTGTCCGGGTCTGTCCTGAGATGCGGTGGCCGTGCGCCCAGCGCGCGGCCGCATCCATTTGCTCCATCCTGTCCGCGTATATTTCTTTGCAAGTCCTTAATTTTTTTTATCGTTCATTTTTGATACATGATAATACATCATTACAACATCATTACATTTTGACTAGTAAAGCAACGCCAAAGAAAACAAGAACCACAAGAATACATTTGAGAAGATACCTAACTTCCATAACTACTCCCTTGAGTTGGGTTAGCGCCTTCTCGATGCACTCATTGTTGATCTGTGGAGGAGGCACGACGTTGCACCCTCCTTTCTTCTTCAAGCCAGAAGTCGACGTTGCTTCCTCACACGTAGTATCGTGCCTTGTTGCTTCTTCGCACGTAGTATCGTGCCTAGTCTCTAATCTAGCAACAAGTGCACTTGTCTCATCTAAAGCCTCTAGGCTATCTAAAAGTGCACGAACATGCAATACATTTCGCTCTATTAACATATCGATGTACTCTTCTTTCCAATACCAAAACTTGCATCCGTTCTACACAATAAAACTTAAAGTTAGCACCACTAGTCTAACCGAAGAGCACAAACCGAAGCTAAAAGAGCACATACCTCATCGCTTAAGCACTTGATGAACACCCATCCGGGATGCTCCGGCGTTGTAGACACGCGGCGCACGACCACCCTTGGGCAGTGGTCGCACTTGATGAGGGGCAACGGTGCGCCGACGAGCTTTTGGGCAAGCACCGAGCCCGGCCGGCCGCCATTCGCGTATCTGCCGGCGGGCCACCGACGGTGCAGATCCGAGCGGCTAGAGGATGAGCCACTGCCTGCATGTGGCCTTGCGGCCCTGCCAGGGCCTTCCGGCGAGGTTCCCGGTCAGTCCATGGCGCGGCCCGGCCTCCCACAGCCGGGCGAGCTCAAGACCGACCGTATCCGCCCCAAATCCGGCCGGCGGGTGCGCAAACAAGGTGGCCGTGCTTGGGTAGCTCGGCGGCGACGAGAGGAAGGGGCTGGGCAAGCGCGCGTCCGAGTTGCACGGCTGCAATGGCAGCGGGCGGCCGGCGGCGACGAGGGGAAGAGAGGGGAAGAGTGGAGTGGATGCGGCCGGAGGAAGGGAGGGGGGTGGATAGAAAAAGGCGTCCGCATGGTGTCCGTTTCACCCCAAAAACGGCGCAAACTTGGGCCGTGGATGGGTCGAAAGCGGACACAAAGCGAACAAAAGTCCGTTTACGCTCGCGCGCTGGGCCGTCTCGTTTGTCCCTTTTATCCCAAAAGAACGGAGACGGACAGGATAAGGTCGCGCCGTGGCCTAATGCAACATCAACATGCACCAGTTGCCAAGATCACACTGCTCACTTTACCTTCACGGGATCTGTGCCTGCGCCGCATCATGTGGCTGACACACCACGAGAATTCAGAAAAAAGATTACACAGCCGAGCCGAGACGACCGACCACGTCTGATCTAATCCACGCATCCGTGGACGAGAAAAATACTCCCTCGCCGCACACAAAAAATCGCCGGTAAACGAGACGCATTTTCCGCACACGGAAGCCGCAGGACATGGCGGGACGTACAGCGAGAGAGACCGCCGAAACCGGGCCGGGCCACGCGTCGCGCATCGGGGCCTCCTCCGAGCCCGACGTGGCCGCGCGCGCCGCCCGCGCCAACGCACACGTCGCCGTCCCACAACGACGCTTCGAGGCCGGTTCACGCGTCGCCGTCCATTCCCAGGCCCCGGCCCCCGCGCCCGCGCCGCACCACCTCACGTTGCCCTCACCGGCGGAGCACGCGCCACGTCCGTCCCCACCGCCACCTTTCCTCCCACTATTTAACCCCCCGCCCGCCTCCGCCATTGTCAGCCCCACCCATTTCCTTCCCTTCGGTCGAGGCAGGCCGCAGCAATAAATCTAGGTCCGGAGTCGACTCCGTTCCCCCCATTCCCAGAACCATTCCGACCGGCGAACCCATTCAATAACAGCCCCGTTCGTCCGTCACATTCTGTTCTTTCACCGGTGGTCTGATCTTGCTCTGAGCATCGTCCGTCCCAAGCCCCCCGTCGTACGCGCGTGATCCGACCCAGCCCGTCCTCGTCCACATGGCCCTCAACCTGACCCACCAGACCGGCGCTGCGGCCATCGCGGCCACCCCGGCGCCGGGCGCGCGCGCTTCGGTGTTCGCGGCGGCCTCGCCCGCCGCCGCCGCCGCCGCCGGCTCCGTGGTGGCGCCGGCGCAGGCGGCCAGCCTGAGGGTGCAGGCGCAGATGGTGGAGCCCGCGCAGCCGCAGGCGCCGGACATGTTCCAGGCCATGGCGCCCGACCAGCAGCAGCAGGGCGAGGCCGCGCACCCGGACGCGGGCGGCGAGGAAGCGCGCAAGGTGGGCGTGCCGGTGTTCGTGATGATGCCGCTGGACACGGTGCGCAAGGACGGCAGCGCGCTGAACCGGCGCAAGGCCGTGCAGGCGTCCCTGGCGGCGCTCAAGAGCGCCGGCGCGGCCGGCATCATGGTGGACGTGTGGTGGGGCATCGCCGAGAGCGAGGGCCCCGGCCAGTACAACTTCGCCGGCTACATCGAGCTCATGGAAATGGCCAAGAAGGCCGGGCTCAAGGTGCAGGCCGTCATGTCCTTCCACCAGTGCGGCGGCAACGTCGGAGACTCAGTCAAGTACGTCGTGCTCTCCTCCTCCATTAATTCCTCCTTACTAGTAGTATCTACTACGTACGTAGTATGTGTGCATGGTGGTCTCAATCTTTGCACATTCTTGTATTCATACATGATTTAGGGTCGTAGAAGCAAAGCTTGCCATGTGCTGCCACCGCCCATTGCCATTAGTTTCTAGCCACTTGCACTTACACTATCATGTGGTAGACAAACGCTATGATGGGTACAGTACAATACTACGTATAGAACTGTGTAGACGAGAGACCATTGAGGCAAACATCGTCAAGAAAAGCAACTTGTTATCTTCTTCATGGCGCTCATGGCTGGCTTCCGTTGGTGATTTGAGTACCCGGGAAATCGGGATCTCATATGAGGCAACGGGCGACTCGTGACGTAGAAGTGACCGTGGCTCGTTTCCCACGCACTTTCTCGAGCTGTAGGACGTGGACGGTCACAAATTTCCGGACCTCGTGATCTTCAAAAAATGAAACAAAACTGGCCTCAAGTCAGACGACACGTAGAGCTTGGATAACGAAAAGTACGCTGTACGTGATCCCTGCCCTGTGGACGGTGTACGTGGCCTGCCCACTCTGCACGTGATCTCTGACCACGACTATGTTTTTTATTTGATCTGAATTGTTACTCTCTAGAAATTATATTTTTCGAGAAACTTCTAATATATTCATCTTTCATCAGAATCAGGACTAGGATAGTACAACGGACATAAAAAATAATAAAAAAATACATCTAGTAATATCGGCGGGAAAATTACATCTAGTAATTTGTTTCCAATATAATTGATCAAATGGTTGACGTGTGTTGTGCATGGATGCAGCATACCACTTCCGAAATGGGTAACGGAGGAGATGGACAAGGACCAGGACCTGGCGTACACGGACAGGTGCGGCCGCCGGAACTACGAGTACATCTCGCTGGGCGCCGACACGCTCCCGGCGCTCAAGGGCCGCAGCCCCGTCCAGTGCTACGCCGACTTCATGCGCGCCTTCCGCGACCACATGGCGCCCTACATGGGCAACACCATCTGCGAGATCCAGGTCGGCATGGGCCCCGCCGGCGAGCTCCGCTACCCCTCCTACCCGGAGAGCAACGGCACCTGGTCCTTCCCCGGCATCGGCGAGTTCCAGTGCTACGACCGCTACATGCGCGCCAGCCTCAAGGCCGCCGCCGAGGCCGTCGGCAGGCCCGAGTGGG
Organism: Triticum aestivum; assembly: GCF_018294505.1. Classification (NCBI taxonomy): domain Eukaryota; kingdom Viridiplantae; phylum Streptophyta; class Magnoliopsida; order Poales; family Poaceae; genus Triticum; species Triticum aestivum. The sequence continues at coordinate 636,658,402 of NC_057804.1, read as the reverse complement.
GCAACGCCGGCCCCGAGGACTCGGGCAGCTACAACCAGTGGCCCGAGGACACCGGCTTCTTCCGCCGCGAGGGCGGCTGGAACACCGACTACGGCCAGTTCTTCATGAGCTGGTACTCGCAGATGCTCGTCGAGCACGGCGAGCGCATCCTCTCCGCGTGCTCCTCCGTCTTCACCGGCACCCCCGGGGTCAAGGTCTCCGTCAAGGTGGCCGGCATCCACTGGCACTACGGCACCCGCTCCCACGCGCCCGAGCTCACCGCCGGCTACTACAACACCAGGAACCACGACGGGTACCTGCCCATCGCGCGCATGATCGGCCGCCACGGCGCCGTCCTCAACTTCACCTGCGTCGAGATGCGCAACCACGAGCAGCCGCAGGACGCGCAGTGCATGCCCGAGGCGCTCGTCAGCCAGGTGGCCAACGCCGCCAAGGAGGCCGGAGTGGGCCTCGCCGGCGAGAACGCCCTGCCCAGGTACGACGAGACGGCGCACGACCAGGTGCTGGCCACCGCCGCCGAGAAGGCCGAGGAGGACCGCATGGTCGCCTTCACCTACCTCCGCATGGGCCCCGACCTCTTCCAGCCCGACAACTGGCGCCGCTTCGCCGCCTTCGTCAAGCGCATGACGGAGACCGGCGTCAGGGACGTGAGCCGCGAGCAGGTGGAGCGCGAGGCCCAGGGCGTCGCCCACGCCACCCAGGGCGTCGTCCAGGAGGCCGCCGTCGCCCTCTGCAACTAATCAACTAACTCTCGCCGACGCCGTAGAGATCTTCTTATATGGTGGTAAACTATGCATACATACATACGTACTACTATGATTTGTTGTGATCCGCGTACGTCGTGGTGTGTACCGACCGAACGAAGGTGGGAAGGAAACATATGGGGATCGATTCGATCGATCGGGTGACTTGGGAGTAGTTGCCGCGTCTGAAGCTTCCATGGCATAGCGATGCCGGTCTCGGCGTCGCTAGCTCAAAGCTTGCAGGGGACTGATGTACTACTACGTACTAAGCTACCGCAGTAGCAGTGCTGCACTGTAAGATCGATACTCTGAAAATGTTGTAACGCCTTGCTGTATCTGTTCCGCTAAAGTGAAATCAAGAACAGAGCTTGGCGAGCACTAATTTGTTGCTATCTTCTACTCTCTTCGTCTCATAATGTCAATATAAGATCATTTTGCAGGTTGTTTTGGCTTGCAAAACGATCTTATATTATGAGATGAAGATATTATGAGATGAAGGGAGTACCGCTTTGGAGCGTCATCGACTGAGTGACTTAGTCTCTCATCAACCATACAATCTTCACCAATGGCCTGCTTTACCCCTCACTTCCCACTCCAAGAACTGTAAATTTATGGAATGAAAAAAGTGATTTTTGCGAAATACTCTCTCTCTCTCTCTCTCTCTCTCTCTCTCTCTCTCTCTCTCTCTCTCTCTCTCAAACACACACACAATGTAGTGCGTATAGAATTTTTCAAAATCTAACTTTACAAATTTTAACGAAAGTTACAAAGAAAACTATTTATATCTATAGTACAGTGCTCACTAAATACATAAAATGTGAAACTACTTATAATGAATCTAATAATATATGGTTATCATTCCAAATGTAAATGTTTTCTTCAAAGATTTGAAAAGTTTGTGAGGTTTGACTTACTATATGCACTACAGTATGGTACGGAGAGAGTATGAAAAATGAAAAGTGAAAACACAAATTTCATATTTTTTTACATTTCTTATTTCACAAAACCCACTTCTATTTCGTAAATGCCACTTTGCATCACACGTAAATTTCACTTTTATTTCACAAAACCATTTCTATTATGCAAATTTCACTCCTTGATGTAAGCTATTGGACATATATTGCATGATGGATGAGAGGGCTAAGTGTCAGCCAATCCATGCTAAAATTAAGGGATACTTTGTGTCATCAGACCACAAGATGGCAACATTTGGTTTGCTGATTCTTTTCTTTTGATAGTAGACAGGAACACTCTTGTGGGTCTGTGGATGGGTGATGATACCGGGCGGAGCAATATTTGATGGCAATTACTCTACATTTTTATCATCTCATGTGAAACTTAGTAAGGATAACAAATTATTCCATTCCATGATTTTGGTAATACGTTTTTCAGAAAAAGAAAGATCCTTCTCAGATTTCATTAACTGAAAACAAGTGCTTTTTTGCTTACATAAATACAGCAAAGCAATATTAAATATGGTCTTAGCTCAACTATAGAAAAGATAGACATGGCAAAAACATGAAGACCAGCAACAAGACCCTTTCGTGGCTAGACAGGGCAATATAAACATCAACAGGCTAGAGAGCTTCGATATTAAAGCTACAACAACCAATAGGCTAGAGAGCTTCGACATTAAAGCTATAGTTAATCAACAACATCATCTGGGTTTGGAGCATCAACAACTTTTCTTCAAACATATTTGATTCTCCTAGTATCAACATGCCATCTATGTACAATGCCAAACACTTCATTTGTTATTAGCTCAAACATTTTTGTTCCCTCTTCTCAATTTTGTCTCCACTTTAGAGCATTTTGGCTTTCTCCACTTTCTGCAATATAAACCAACGTGTCAGCCAATAGGTGTTTACAACCACCGCAGGATCAATTCAATCTGTTATAATCAAATATACCGTCATTTCTCAGTGTCTAGATAGTCCAAAAGACAACAGAAATACCCAGCGTCATTAAATGTTTATGTGCCTTTTTACATGCCATCCATGTACCTTGCGAAAAATAATTAATTTGCTATTAGCTCGAACATTTTTGCTCCCTCTTCTCAATTTTGTCTCCACTAGAGCATTTTGGTTTTCTCCATTTTCTGCAATATAAACCAACGCGTCAGCCAATAGGTGTTTACAACCACCGCAGGATCAATTCAATCTGTTTTAATCAAATATACCGTCATTTCTCAGTGTCTAGATAGTCCAAAAGAGAACAGAAATACCCGACGCCATTAAATGTTTATGTGCCTTTTTACATGCCATCCATGTACCTTGCGAAAATACTTAATTTTCTATTAGCTCGAACATTTTTGCTCCCTTTTCTCATGTTGTTTCCACTTCAAAGCATTTTAGTTTACTTGTTTTTTTCTGAAATATAGACCAAGATGTCAACAAATAGCAAATCGTGTTTACAACCACCCCAGAATTATTCACTTTTCTTAATAAAATACAACACTATTTCTCAGTCGAAAGACAACAAAAACACACACCATCATCAAATGTTCCTCCGCTTTCTTAAATCTAGGAAACGAATATGAAACATGTCATGCGAAGATTGAAAGCACACTTTAAGTTATTCCACACCAGTCTAGCTAATGAGCATTGAAGGAAAAATTGATCAGAAAATTCATCACACCCACTAAAAGGACATGCTTTGCTACCTTGCCATCCTTTTTAAACTCAATACAGTAATTTTCACAAATAATCACACTAAGACTTCTATCTTTAAATGAATTTTGGTATTCCACAATGACCTATGTGGGGAATTTATTCACATTAACTGCTAGTTGTCTATATAGCGACTTGACTGAGAGCATCTTATTCTTTGACAAGGACCATGTGACTGAATCATCCTGTCCAACCAGGATAATTTTAGCACAATCATCTTAAACACTCCCACATATCTAGGGTACCGCAACAAGGTACAATGAAATTGTATTCTCCCACCCTTTTTTGATGAAACATCAGCAATTGATATTTATTTCATTCGAAAATGTGGACCATATAGTCTACAATGAATGAGACATTAGAGAGGTTTATCCCCCATCCGCCAGGCTTCTCAAAACTGGGTGTTTCTTCCACTACCAACCTTAAACTTGTAGAAACTGGAAAACCTATTTATTTTGTTTAAGCATCCAAACGAGAAGTAAGATTCTCCTGGTTTTCCTTTTACGGAAATAATAGAAACACCTTTATCGTTCATGTATTTCTCCGAATGAAAACCCATCTGATGTGGATAATTTCGCCATGATTTACATATAAGATACCGATTCAGCAAAACAAACTAGCATGACTGAAGAGGAAAATCTCTCTCTCTTTTTTGAAAATTAAATTTTTAACTAGAGATTTTTTTTCAAATAGACAATATATAAGGTTTAGGTTTTTGGCACTTACATAACCATGTAGCAACAAATATTGGTGTCATGTGAATATTCAGAATGCATGGGCTTGTCATGTGCTGCCATCGCCCATTACCATTAGTTTATAACCGTGTGAGGTATCATGGGACTATCAATATCCCCAAGTACCCAATGCACGCCCCTGATGTCGAGAACCCCTTGGTTCTCAAACCCAAAAGCATTGCACCACTGCTAAAGCGTCATGATATGCTGAACTCCCCCGAGTGTGAAGGAGCAGCTCGCCGGCACCCTCGAATCCTTGAGAGTGTGCTCGAAGGTAGAGAGGAACTCCACGGTGATGCTGCGGTATGTCGGGTAATGAAAGTCACTGAAAACTCACATCACGACATTGTTCGCAAGCCATGTGAAGTCACCGTGGAGCCCTTGGGACTCCAAGAACGCGTCACACTTTCACTTCGTGGGCGTCCCTCGGCTGTTCACTCGTTGAAAGTCCTTGTTGACAGCAGCCCGGAGGTTGTCCCCCTCGTTCCGGGCACGCTTGGAGCGCGAGCCCGTGGCCTTCTTCCCCGCGGCAATCGCCGATGCCATCATTTTCTACACAAAACAAGAATAACAACATATGGGTATAGCAGCCGTTGGAGGGAGAGTGTATGGTGGATGAGAGGAATAGCCAACCAACAACTTAGAGCATGTCTTAACCGATCTCTTACAATTTAGAGGAGCAAACGACCTCTCATCTTTTAACTCCTTAAAGTTTTACTCCTCTAATGGTGGCCGGACCTAACCTATCCCTCAGGTTCTATTTTTCCGGTCACCAGGGCGGCGGCCGGCCGGCGGTGTGCTTCGCACAAGGCAGATGAGTTTTACTCGGGACTTGCCACCGATCCTTATGAATAAGAGAGTTGGGGTGGCTCTCATGACTTATGAACATTTTCTCCTCTGTAAAGGCTTTATGGATCGTGCAGCGAACTCCCAAAAAAGAGGAGTTCGATTTTTAAAGGATTCACCTGATATGACGCCCTCAAAGTCAGTAAATCCGCTCCGCCTAATTTTATTGATCATCCTTGCTGTTGTGCATCCCTTAACGCGTACGTACAGACTACAGAGGGAGCATTGATTATTCTCTTGATTGATTATTTCATGAAGTCGGGGTCGACAAGGAAGGCGCGCGCGTGGCCTGCACGATGATACACTGATACGTGTCCACGTCGCCTCGTTTTATATATATACACACGAAATTCAACTCCCATTTCATTTCGTAGCAGCTTCAACTTCAAGAGATGGAGATCCCTGACCAGGTCCGTACGTGCCAACCCTTTCTCTTTCTTTCAGCTCAAAGAATTCTTCTCCGGATCAAGTTCTCGATGCAAATTTTGTCTGCTGATGAAATTGCTCGTTTGTTCGTGTGTAGACCAATCCCTGCGCGATCTGTCTCGCTGGCATGGACGCCGGCGGTGGTCACGCCATCTTCACGACGGAGTGCTCCCACACGTTCCACTTCAGCTGCATCTCCGCCAGCGTCTGCCCGCTCTGCAATGCGCCGCGGCGCGGCCTACCGTTCATACGACCCACACCACCTCCGCCTCCGCCGCCTCCGCCGGTGCGGCCGCAGCCAGAGACTCATCCCGTTCCCTTCCGCCCGTGCATCATCCCTCTGCGGCAGTCACCTCCCGTGCATTTCATGCACGGTCGGCCACCGCCGCCGGCACCGCGACCGACATACTCGTGGCCACGCATTCCCACGCAGCAGCGACAGCCGCCGCCACGGCCCGTGCATTTCGTGCACGGTCAGCCACCGCCGCCGCCACCACCGCCACCGCCCATGCGTTCCGTGCCACCACCGCCACCGCCACCACCGCCCCCGCGTTTCGTGCCACCTCCACCACTGAGGTCGTTGTGGCCGCGCTTGCCCACACAACTACCTCCGCCACCTCCACCGCTGCCACCACCCGTGCGTATCAGGAAGGCTCAGCCACAATGCAGCTTCGACGACGACGAGCAGGTTGGTCCCGCCTCTGGGCCGCCAGCTGGCAACCGGTCACCAGCCGCTGCATCAAACGAAGCAGTTGTCGTCAAGACGCGCAGCGAGTACCCGGCCATCGCCAGGGATTTGTCCAGCGACAACTTCGCCGTGCTCATCCACGTCCATGCTCCTGGGATGACCGACATCACGGCAGCCGGTGGCGACGCGCCGCGCGCTCCGGTGGACCTTGTGACGGTTCTCGATGTCAGTCACAGTATGAGCGGGCAAAAGTTGACGCTGTTGAAGCAGGCCATGCGGTTCGTCATCGCCAATCTCGGCGCCGACGACCGCCTCTCCGTCGTGTCCTTCAACACGAAGGCGCGCCGGGTGACCAGGCTCATGCGCATGTCAGAGGTCGGGAAGGCCCTGTCCGTGAGCGCTGTGGAGTCCCTCACGGCGGGGGGCTGCACCGACATCGCCGAGGGGCTCCGTATGGCGGCCATGGTACTTGACCAGCGCCGGCACAGGAACGCCGTCTCGAGCGTCATGCTCCTCTCTGATGGCCAGGACAACTACCTCATGATGAGGCACCAGGAGCCGTCCGGCGTCCAGGCCAACGACTACGAGGACCTCGTCCCGCCCACCTTCGCGCACACGGGCGCTGACGGCGAATGGTCAGCACCGATCCACACCTTCGGCTTCGGCAATGACCATGACGCGACCGCGATGCACGTCATCGCCGAGGCTACAGGCGGCACATTCTCGTTCGTCGAGAACGAGGCGGTGATCCAGGACGCGTTTGCACAATGCATTGGCGGGCTGCTCTCCGTCGTGGTCCAGGAGGCTCACATCGCCGTCGCGTGCGTGCACCCCAGGGTCCGTGTCATGTCGGTCAAGTCTGGCAGTTACGAGAGCCGCATCGGCGAGGACGGCCGCGCCGCCACGGTCTGGGTCGGGGAACTATACGCTGATGAGGAGAGGCGTTTCTTGCTGATCCTGACCGTGCCAAGAGCCGAAGCGACAGACGGTGACACCACCGCTCTGTTGAATGTGTCATTCAGCTGCAGGGACGCGGCGACCGGCATGGACGTGAACGTGTCGGCCAAGGATACACTGGTGGCGAGGCCGGAGCACGCCGCAGACGCGAAGCGGTCGGTGGAGGTTGAGCGGGAGCGCGTTCGGGTGGATGCGGCGGAGGACATCGCGGCGGCGAGGGCGGCAGCGGAGCGGGGCGAGCACCAGGAGGCGGTGGCGATACTCAAGAACCGGCAGCGTGCAGTGCAGATGTCAAAGGCGGCAAGCGATGGCGACCCCGTGACCATGGCGCTGGAGGCCGAGCTACAGGAGATGCGCGGGCGCGTGTCAAACCGGCAAAGCTACGCGTTGTCTGGTCGGGCGTACATGCTCGCCGGCATCAGCGCGCACCAGCACCAACGCGCTACCTCGAGGCAGATGAATCTGGTGGAGGAGATGCCGGTGGAAGCTATGGCCGCACCGGCGACGGCGCCGCCAGTGAAGTTGGGATCGAACGAGGCGACATTGTCGTACGCGACGCCGGCTATGCGCGCCATGCTGCTGCGCTCGCGTAGGGCACGGGAGGCATCAGCCGAGCAAGGACAGCAACTAGAAGCTGAAGAAGAATACACAGGAAGCTTTGAACACGGTCAGCCAACGCCACAATTGACATCGGCGTGTCCCCGCTTGCCCACGCAGCTACGTCCGCCACCTCCGCCGCCACCGCTGCCACCTGTGCGTATCAGGCATGCTCAGCCGTCTACGATTGTCTTTGACGACGACGAGCATGGTGGTCAGGCCTCTGGCGAGGCCGCCAGCTGACAACCGGTCACCAGCCGCCGCGTCGAACGAAGAAGTTGTCATCAAGATGCAGAGCGAGTACCCGGCCATCGCTAGGGATTCGTCCAGTGAAAACTTCGCCATGCTCCTGCACGTCCAGGCTCCCGGGATGACCGACATCATGGCGGCTGGTGGCGATGCGCCGCGCGCGCCGGTGGACCTCGTGATGGTTCTCGACGTCGGTGGCAGCATGAGTGGATACAAGCTGGCACTGCTGAAGCAGGCCATGCGGTTCATCATCGCCAATCTTGGCCCCGACGACCGCCTCTCTGTCGTGCCCTTCTCCTCTGTGGCGCACCGCCGGACCAGGCTCACGCGCATGTCGGAGACCGGGAAGTCCCTGTCCGTGCGCGTCGTGCAGTCCCTCACGGCGGGCGGCGGCACCGACATCGCCGAGGGGCTCCGTATGGCAGCCATGGTACTCGACCAGCGTCGGCACAAAAACGCCATCTCTAGGGTCGTGCTCCTCTCCGACGGCCCGGGGTCATCCGGCGTCCGGGCCAACAACTACGAGGAGCTCGTCCCGCCCTCCTTCGCGCGCACGGGATCTGACGGCGAATGGTCAACGCCGATCCACACGTTTGGCTTCAGCAATGGCCACGACGCGGCTGCAATGCATGTCATCGCCGAGGCGACGGGCGGCACGTTCTCGTTCATCGAGAACGAGGAGGTGATCAAGGACCCGTTCACACAGTGCATCGGCGGGCTGCTCTCCGTCGTGGTCCAGGGGGCTCGCATCGCCGTCACGTGCGTGCACCCCGTGGTCCGTGTCATGTCGGTCAAGTCTGACAGTTACAAGAGCCACATCAACAAGAACTCTACGCCGAGGAGGAGAGGAGTTTCTTGCTGTCTCTGGCCGTGCCAAGAGCTGAAGCAACAGACGGCGACACCGCTACTCTGGTGAAAGTGGTGTTCAGCTACAGAAACGCGGCGCCCGGCGCGGACGTGAGCGTGATCATGGCGCTGGAGGCCGAGCTGTGGGGGATGTGCGGGCGCGTGGCGAACCGGCAGAGATACACGCGGCCGGGTCATACATGCTTTAGTTAACAACATGTTCGATGCATGCATTCCATTGATCCAAGCATTATCCCAGACCTCCTCATTCTTTACTCGTCTTCGTCATTGGATGCCATCAAGTATTCTGGCCCAGATATCTCGATCATGACTTTTGTGTATGTTTTTTCAGGAAAAAAAAGCAGGGCTTTGTTGCGTATTTGTATTGATTTTCAAATAACAAATACAAAGTCAAGTGTTCAAAAGGAAAAAAAGAAACTATACAGACATGTGAATAAATAATATAGCTAGAGGAAAGAAGAGAAAAAAAATACAAACAACAACAAAAGGGGGATACAAAATCCCTACTAAACAAGAGCATCAACCCAGGCTTCAAGGTTGGAAATTGTTTTTCTCGTGGCCCGGTGGACTAGCCACTCAAGCTGATTCTTGAATTTTCTTGTGCAAGTGTATAGGCTTGGAGGGATCCCTCTGAAAATCCAACCATTTCAGGTAGTTCAGATGGCCCAGGAAGCAAGGATGATGACCTCCAAAGAAAAAGGCAAGCCAATCTGAGTTTTCATATCATTGATATCCATTTGTATGGCGTGATATAGGGGCGCCCAGTTGGGACAAAGGTAGGACCAGCAAACCCTGGCGAAGGGCCAGCGAAAAAAGAGGTGATCTCTGTTTCTTTCTTTTTTCGAAACGGAGGCAAAAGCTTTGCCTCATCTCATTAATAAAGAAGAAAAGAGTTGCCCGGTTAATATACGGAAAATCGGGCGAAAACCGTCACAAACAGTTGAGCGGCACACTCATAATCACACACCCACCTCACATAGAGTCTCGTCAACATCACACACCGGTGTCATCGTCATCACTTCTCCCCAACAGGCGTCATCACCCTCCCTAATCTCCGAGCAAGCGACTCCAACTTCTGCGAAGACAAATGTAGACCCAACCCATATCATAGAGGCTATGTGAAACACAAGAAGCCCCGCGCCAAACTCAGCCACCCGCGCTAAGGACAGCACAACTCCGACTCTGAAAGATAGCTCCGAAGGAGAACTAGGCAAGGTTGGCGCCGCGGAAGGCCACCGAACAGACCACCTGTTGCCTGTCATCGTCGCCACAGGGGCCCCGCCGCCACAGCTCCGACTTCACCGCAACAAAACAACCCGAGGTAATCTGCCCACGAACACGCCGAAGAAGAGCCGACTATCACAACCATTGTCGCGTCTCCGACATCGCACACACCCATCATCATTGCCACGGGCCACCAACTTCCATCGGTCCCGCTTGATGATGCCTAGCTCCAAAGACGAAGCCCTCGAGAGGGGATACGATGCTAGAGCACCGTCATCGTCCGATCCCATGGATCTAAGGTTTCCCCCGAAGCTGCGAAGATTGGAGCTGAGAGTACCTCGACGATGCCAACAAGAAGGAAACGACTCCTGAACGCGTCGCCATCGCCGGTTCCGGACACGCCGGAGACAAGCTTTCGCCTGGGTCAACCTCTCGAGCTCCGCACGTCATGCATCATCAAGCCCTCCATCGAGCCACCGATGTCAAATCCGGCCGGATCTGACCACCCTCACCCTTCGCGACCTCCGAGCAGCAAATCCGCGCCGCCCCGCGCGCCCAGCACATCAACACTGCGTTGCCTCCACCCGGGCTGCCGCACTGCCCGAGCAGCAGCCGCCGACCAGACCGCTGCACATCCTCACGATGACAGAACCAAGCCGTCGGGCACCTCGTGCCGCACCTCCCCGCACGGACGCACCGCGACCCGGCCGCACCCGCACCTCAAGCTTCATCTCCCGTCTGACCGCACCTTCCCAGCCAGAGCACCACCAGGCCAGGCCCGCGTCGGACCAGATCGGCCGCAACACGGGCGCCATCCCACGGTGCCAGGGCCGCCGCTGCAGGCCGGCCCCGCCCACACACCATCATATCCGGGCGCGAGGGCCCCGGATCCGCCGCCCCCGCCGGAGGAGGGGGGCTTCAGCCCGCCGACGCCGAGCTCGCGACGACCATGCGCCGGCGCCGCACGAGCCAGCCACAAGGCGCCCGCCCCGTGAAGAAGAAGCCCCGCCGCCGCCGCTGTCACACGGGCTTTGCCCGGCGGCGCATCCGGGCGGCGGCAAGGGAGGTAGACGACGGAGAAAGGGCTGTCGGCGGTGGCTTGGGTCGCCGCCCGTGTCGCTCGTGCGGAGCGACGTGGGGGCCTGTCGCTTTATATTCTTATACTTGTTCACATGTTGTGATCTCTTGTTTCAAGCTCACGCAGATGACATAACACACAAGAGTATTCCTCCAGGAAGAAATTCTTGCGTTGTAACATGGCCCTGGTGCTTAGTCTGTTGTTAATGAGCACCCAGAATAAATATCTTATGCTTTAGTTCACATCATGTGTGCCAAACCTGTTTAGTAACTGGTAGAACATCATGCTCACACATGAGAATCTTGTATATGTTGTTGACTTTGTAAGTGTTGCACCTGCTGGACATTGCGACAAATCATGATCTGTGTGAAGGTCAATCTCCGTGACAATTTGGAGAAGATCATTAAAAATTGTGCGAATGCCACTTTTAGAGAGAGGTAGATGGAAAAGATCTTATAAATCATCCTGGCTCCATAACTGGCTAATAGAAATTTGATCAGTCTTGGCAAAGGAGTGCAGATGAGGCCAAATTTGATTATAAGGCTGACCATTCCAAGTATCAGTCCAGAATTGGGGGACGTACCATTGGGTACAGTGCAGTTGGCCATGTTTTTGTAGAACTTATGGAGCATCTTCATCAGCAGACTATTGTTCTGTAACTGCAAATTGAGGATCCGTAATCCACCCTGCTCTTTAGGTTTGCATACCAGCTCCCATGCCGCGGCCAAGGGAGGATTCTTTATTTCCAAATCTTTCCCTCTTCAAAACAAATGTCTCCTATATTTGTCAACTTAAGTAATAATGCCTTTGTAAAAAGAAGAAAACTCATAAGGAAGGTGGGTAATGAAGATAGGACATCATTGACCATCAGCAGCCTCCATCATAACAAAGGTAGTCAGAGCACGCACTGAGTCTGTTTTGAATTCTCTCAATAATATACTCCCTCCGTTCCTAAATACTTGTCTTTCTAGAGATTTCAACAAGTGACTACATACGACGCAAAATGAATGAATTTACACTTTAAAATATGTCTACATACATCCGTATGTTGAGTTCATTTGAAATGCCTAGAAAGACAAGTATTTGGGAACAGAGGGAGTACATGAAGTGTCCCATTCTGGGCTTTGTTACGGTGAGAGGAGCTCCCAGGTAGGTGAAGTGGGATTGAGCTATAGAGCACTCCAGAATGCCAGTCCGAGCATGAACCTCCTCTTCTGATACTCCCTCCGTTTTTTTTAGTTTGCATACAAAGTCAAACTTTGTAAAATTTGACTAACTTTATAGAAAAAAATACCAACATCTACAATACAAAAGTTATATGTTATGAAAATTAATTCCATAATGCATCTAATAACTTTGATTTCATAGTGTGAATGTTGATATCTTTTCTTATAATGCTAGTCAAATTTTACAAAGTTTGACTTTTGTGTAGACTAAAAAAACGGAGGGAGTACATGCACAGGAATCAGGTTTGATTTGTCATAATTTGCTTTTGAGCCCAGAAGCTCTAGAGAAGGAATCAATTAGGAGATTAAGCTGGGAATTTACATTTCGTTTGCTCGTTGTGTGTTAGCACAAAGTCATTTCCGCGAACATGTCGTGTAAATTCCAGTTCCGGATAATGCCTTCACCAAAAACAATGGGAATGATAACCTCAGTTTCATCGACCGTCCCTGTCGTTCTCCACTTTGTCTAACGCGGTGAGGTCGTCAATGGCTTACAGCCAAAGGAGACGACGTACTGAATGACCATATTTCTTCCGCGAAGTTCACATTATTTAGGCGTTTGGGTCGGGGTCAAGCACCACGAACGTGACCTCCACGCCGGAAATTAACAGTGTTAGTCCTTCCCGACGAAGCATCTGCCTCGTTTTATGTCGCCGCTGCCCTGCTAACTTGTTCGTACCAATTTTCTCAGCAGCCTGCGGTTGCAGTTGCACAGATGGAAGGCACTGACCAGGTAATCAAATGAATCGTTTCTCCGTTTAATTTTGCTACGGATAGCCAATTGATATGTGTAAATAAACTCGGTTCGTCGTTTAGATTTTAATCTAGATACAGATGGCAAAATTATGAAGATTGCAACTTTTTGTGTTCATCGGTTCATCTCAATCAGCGGCTGATGACGTTTCCATTTGTTTGTGCGTAGGAGAATCCTTGCGCCATCTGCCTCGGCGGCATGGCCGCCGGCGGCGGGCAGGCCACCTTCACGGCGGAGTGCTCCCACACCTTCCACTTCAACTGCATCTCCGCCAGCGTCGCGCACGGCCACCTCGTCTGCCCGCTCTGCAACGCGCGCTGGCGAGAGCTGCCGTTACTGCGACCCACCGCGCCGGTGCCGCAGCCGCCTACGCTGCCTAGGCTGGGTCGTCCCGTTCCCATGCACGCCGTGCAGCCTCCGAACGAGCCGATATCATCGCCTCCTCTCATGCACGGCGGGATGCCTCCGTTCCCCGCGCAGGCGCCGCCGCCGCCGCGCGGGCATATCATGCAGCATCACCAGCCGCCGCCGAACGTGCATGTCGTGCAGCAGCAGCAGCCACCGCCCGAGCCTACGGTCGTCTTCGACGACGACGAGCAGGTGGAGCCGGCCTCCAGGCCGCCAGCTGACGATACACCGCCAGCTACATCGAACGGGGCAGTGGTCGTCAACACGCACGCCGAGTACGCGGTCGTCGCCCGGGACTCGTCCAGCGACAACTTCGCCGTGCTCGTGCACGTCAAGGCTCCCGGGATGGCCGACGCCGTGGCGGCCGGCAGCGACAAGCCGCCCCCGCGCGCGCCGCTGGACCTCGTGACCGTGCTCGACGTCAGCGGCAGCATGAGCGGCCACAAGCTGGCGCTGCTGAAGCAGGCCATGCGGTTCGTCATCGACAACCTCGGCCCCGACGACCGCCTCTCCGTCGTGTCCTTCTCCTCCGAGGCGCGCCGGCTGACCAGGCTCACGCGCATGTCGGACGCCGGGAAGGCCCTGGCCGTGAGCGCCGTGGAGTCCCTTGCGGCGCGCGGCGGCACCAACATCGCCGAGGGGCTCCGCACGGCCGCCAAGGTGCTCGACGAGCGCCGGCACAGGAACGCCGTCTCCAGCGTCGTGCTCCTCTCCGACGGACAGGACACCTATACCATGATGAGGCGCCGAGGGCCGTCCGGCGTCCAGGCCAGTAACTACGAGGAGCTCGTCCCGCCCTCCTTCGCGCGCACGGGCGCCGACGGCGACTGGTCAGCGCCGATCCACACTTTCGGCTTCGGCAACGACCACGACGCCGCCGCGATGCACGTCATCGCCGAGGCGACAGGCGGCACGTTCTCGTTCATCGAGAACGAGGCGGTGATCCAGGACGCGTTCGCGCAGTGCATCGGCGGGCTGCTCTCCGTCGTGGTCCAGGAGGCGCGCATCGCCGTCTCGTGCGTGCACCCCGGGGTCCGTGTCGTGTCCATCAAGTCCGGCCGCTACGAGAGCCGCGTCGACGAGGACGGCCGGGCCGCGTCTGTTCGAGTCGGGGAACTCTACGCCGACGAGGAGAGGCGTTTCTTGCTGTTCCTGGCCGTGCCAAGAACCGAGGCGACAGACAGCGACACCACTGCTCTGGTGAAAGTGGCCTTCAGCTACAGAAACGCGGCGACCGGCGCGGAGGTGAGCGTGACGGCCGAGGACACGGTGGTGGCGAGGCCAGAGCACGCGCCGGACACGTCGGAGCGCTCAGTGGAGGTGGAGCGGGAGCGCGTCCGGGTGGAGGCGGCAGAAGACATCGCGGCGGCGAGGGCAGCGGCGGAGCGGGGAGAGCACCAGGAGGCGGTGGAGATCCTCGAGAACCGTCAGCGGGCGCTGGAGCAGTCGGAGGCGGCAGGGGACGGCGACCCCATGATCATGGCGCTGGGGGCCGAGCTGCAGGAGATGCGCGGGCTTGTGTCGAACCGGCAGAGCTACATGAGGTCGGGGCGGGCGTACATGCTGGCCGGCATGAGCGCGCACCAGCAGCAGCGCGCCACCTCCAGGCAGATGCTGGAGCCGGAGGAGCAGCAGACGTTGATGAGGGCGCGGACTGGAGTGAGGAGGATGATCAGAAGAGTGGGGTCGAGCGGCGGGGGATATATGGCGGCGGCGCCAGTGGCCGAGGCGTCGAACGAGGCGACCATGTCGTACGCGACGCCGGCCATGCGCGCCATGCTGCTGCGCTCGCGTGTGGTGCGTGGGGCGTCGACCGAGCAAGGGCAGCAGGAGGAGCCCATGGCCGGAGAAGAAGATGCCGGGAGCTCCGAGCCGAAGATCCAAACTCCGAAGGACGTGAACCAGTAGCCATTATGCGTACGAAATGGAGTACGAGGTGTCATTTACAACGTGTTTGGACAAATTTGGTGATTGTTTCTCTTGTGTAACTAGTTAATCAGTATGACCACTTGTCCATGAATTTGTTTCTGTTCCCAAAAGTGCCACCTGAAAGTTTACCGATCTGTTTTTTTCTTGGGGGGTGGCAAAAACAGATCGTTTTAATTTTTTTGCAAAATCAAATACACATGTGTTGTAGTAATAATGTTTATTCGAAATGCGTCAACACTTTTCAAATTACACGAACATTTCGAAAACTCATGAACACTTTTTAAATTACATGAGCATCTTTCAAAACCCGTGAACACTCCTGTTGAAAAACATGATTTTTTTTAAAGGTCGCACTTAAAAAAACATGATTCTTTCTCTATAAATATGGAACGCCCTTTGTAATTATGTCAACTTTTTTCAGTCAAAATTGCAAACATTTAATTACAGGGTATTTTGACACATATGTAACATTTTCTCAAATTTCGTGAGGGATATTTAAGTATAGAACACTTTTATTTCCGAAAAAGGCTTTCGCCCCGCTTTATATTATAAAGCAACCGCCCAAATCAAGCATCCCACAGGGGTCGACACATGTCCAAACACACACACACGAAGGTCCACAGGCACACAAAAAGTCGCGAGGGTCAGAGCTGAGGGCACAACACAACAAGCTCTGAACACACACAACACGGCGCACAGCGCAAAGCAATCCGACAGCCTAGTCGGGCTCAGACGGAGGGGGCGGAAGTGGGGGAGCCACGCGGAGCGCATCGAGCGAAGATCGGTGAGGAGGTTGGTGATGACGTCCCGGACCTGGGGGCGGCTAAGCGGCCGCCAAAGCTGCAAGTAGCCACACATTTTGAAGATAGCGTCAGTCGCATGTCGAAGAGGGACCTTCTGAATGACAAGCTTGTTGCGAATGTTTCAAAGCGTCCAGACGAGGATCCCAACGCACAACCATCTAATATGGCGGTAGCGAGGAGGGAAGGCGTTCAGCTCCGCAAGGCGAGGATCCCAACGCACAACCATCTAATATGGCGGTAGCGAGGAGGGAAGGCGTTCAGCTCCGCAAGTAAGTCGGGGAAATTGGTATTGCACCACTGGCCACCGACCATTTCGTGGAAGCAGGCCCATATGAACTGGGCAGTAGAGCACGAGAAGAAGATGTGGTTAGCATCCTCGATCGTGCCACAGATGAGACAAATTCCATCGCCCGGGCCGGTACGCTTGAGGACTTCGACCCCAGAGGGGAGGCGTCCGCGGATCCATTGCCACAGAAAGATCCTGATCTTCAGAGGGAGGCAGATCTCCCAAATCAGGCTAAATGGTTCCGGGGCCGTCGAGGGCGCGATGGCCGCATACAAGGATTTCGTGGAGAAGCGGCCAGACGGCTCCAGATGCCACGAAATGGCATCCTGGTCCTCCTCAACGTTCATCGGCATAAGGGCCACGTCTTGGAGGAGGGAGTCCCAAGCAGCCACCTCGAGTGGGCCGAAGGGGCGACGGAAAGCGAGACGCCCTAAGTCAATAAGGGTCGTCTCGATAGAGACCCGAGGGTCAGCCGCAATGGCAAATAGTTCTAGGAAACACACAGCCAAGGGGGAGTCCCCAAGCTAGCGGTCGAACCAGAACAGGGTCGAGGCCCTAGATCCAACAGAGATGGACGTGCCGAGGCGGAGGACGGCCAGAAGCTGGACCACGGACTGCCAGAACTGGGAGCCACCCGTACGCTGGCAAAAGGCTAGAGGTTGGCCCCTCAGGTATTTATTACGGATGATGGTCAGCCAGAGGCCTCCCTTCCCATTGGCGATACACCACAGCCAGCGGGTCAGGAGAGCAATGTTCGTGCGGCGAGATGACAGGATCCCAAGGCTACCCTGGTCTTTGGGCTTGCAAATGCCGGGCCAGCTCACCATATGATACTTCTGCTTGTCTCCCTCGCCCGCCCAGTAGAACCTTTACTGGTATTTAGCGACCTCCTGATGGAGGGTCTCATGGAGGCTGTAGAAGCTCATGAGGAACCAGAGAAGGCTAGCCAGTGATGAGTTGATGAGAATCACCCTAGCCGCCTTCGACAACCAACGTCCCCGCCAAGGTTCAACCCGGTGCTACATCCGGGTCACCGTCGGGCGGAGGTCAGCAACGGTGAGTCTGAAATAACTAATGGGTATCCCCAGGTCGGTCGTGGGGAAGGAACCCAGGCGGCAGTTCAGCCAATCCGCAATGGACATCGCCTCCTCCGGAGGGTAGCCAAGGACCATCACTTCGCTCTTATCGAAGTTAATGGTAAGTCCCGACATCTGTTGGAAACAAAGGAGGAGGAACTTTAGGTTGGTGATGTCAGACATGGAGCCCTCCACCATAACTATGGTGTCGTCCGCATATTGGAGGAGGGAGACCCTCCCCCCCTACAAGATGGGGGACAACGCCGCGGAGGTGGCCACAGGCTTTGGCCTTATCAAGAATGACCGCAAGGGCATCAACCACCATGTTCAATAAGAATGGGGAAAACGGATCGCCCTGGTGGACCCCACATAAGGTGGGGAAGTAGGGTCCGATCTCACCGTTGATGTTGACCGCAGTCCGACCGCAGAAGACCAATTGCATAACGCGGGTCACCCAACGGTCGTCGAAGCCCTTACGGAGCATGACTTCCCGAAGGAAGGGCCAGTGGACAGTGTCGTAGGCTTTGTGGAAGTCTAGCTTCAGGAAGACCGCACGGTGGTGTTTGGAGCGGACTTCGTGGAGGACCTCGTGAAAGACCAGCACCCCATCCAAAATAAACCGGCCTTGGATGAAGGCGGATTGGTTGGGGTGGGTGACATAGTCCGCAAGAAGGGTCACCCTATTGGCGTACCCTTTAGCCAATATCCTGAAGATCACGTTGATCACCGTGATCGGGCGGAATTGGCGGATGTCGGAGCGCCCGGAACCTTGGGGATGAGGGTAATGATCCCATAGTTTAGTCACTCAAGGTCCATGGTCCCAGTGAAGAATTCGTCGAAGAGGGCCATGACCTCCGGTTTGATAGTTTGCCAGAACGTTTTGAAAAACGAGACCGACAATCCATCCGGGCCCGGAGCCGAGGAGGGGTTCATGCCCTTGATCGCTGCTAGGACCTCATCCTCCGAGGAGGGGGCGACCAAAGCCGTGTTGGCCTCGGCGGAAACTAGCTGGGCAACCGACCACGTGTCGGGAGCCAGCGCAGCCCCACCCCGAGGGGTGGGGGAGAAAAGGGCTTTATAAAAGCCGTCGATGTGCACGTAGATGTCCGAGGGGCGAGTGAGCTGAGTATCGCCGGCCCACAGAGAGTGGATGGAGTTCCGACGATGCCGGCCATTGGCGATCGCCTGGAAATAAGTCGTGTTAGCGTCACCACGTAGCACCCACCGTTGGGTGCCGCGCAGCCGCCAGTAAGCCTCTTCGTCAGAGTAGATGACCGAGAGCTGGTCCTCGAGATCATATCTCAGCATCCACTCGTCTGGAGAGATCCCGGACGTGTCAGTGCGAGCGTCCAAGGCCTGGATGGCACCCAGGAGGGCCTTGCGCTCACGCAGATCTCGTCCAAGGTTCGCGCCCCAACCCTTCATAAATTGGCGGGCAAGCTTGGCGCAAAACTGCCAAGAGTTCACGACGGACATGGCACGGTGCGGAGCGTCTCGCGCGGCGATCCACTTGTCCGCAACGGCCTCGCAGAATCCGGTCTGGTTGAGCCAGAAGAGCTCAAACCGGAACCGAGGGGGGACGGGGGGGGGGGGGGCGTTCATCCGCGGTGGAGAGGAGGAGGGGGACGTGGTCGGACCCGATACGGGTGATGGCCTGCAACGAGTCCAGGGGTCTAACCTCCCAATCCGGAGAGACTACGACACGGTCCACGAACTGCGTCGGGTTCGCCTGGCGGTTGGTCCAGGTGAAACACTTTTATACTATGCCAGGAACATTTTTTCAAATATGAAAACTCTTTTTAACAAAACTACCTGAACATTTTTCCACATAAGCATTTAGAAAAACTTGAACGCTTATATAACATTTCAATGACATTATTTGTTTTTTTTGTAGATTTTCTAAAGTGTTCAAAAATCTAGAAAAACAGGTTAATATTTTTTTAAATACCACGAATTTTCATCCTAAAGTAATTGCCTAGCTATTTTGTCTAAAGTAGAAGTAAAATAAAATAGGTAATAAAAATGCAAAAGGAAAGAAATGAAAACAATTCTGCAAAGTTACGCAGACATGGGCCAGTATACCTAACACAATTGTTTAATTGGTTGATCCAATCCCTAATGAATGTTGTTTGTCTGACTTTATATAGGAGCAAATCAGAAGGATTGAGAAATAGAACCATCTGATTTGATTCGTTATCAATAACCATGGACGATTATTTTAGGATGATCCTTTTACACTCATAGTCTTTGAAGGATCAGAACCAGCCATGAACTACTGGACGTTAGCCCCGTTTTGTAGTTTAACGCTCGTTCGTCAAATATCAGGTGGATTTCTCGATAGCCCAGGGAGGCAGAGTGCTCCGTTAATTTTTGAATGTTTCATTTACGGCGGGTGTTTTCTCATAATTTCTTCCTTTTTATGTTTGATTCTTTGTTCTTTTTATATTCTCCCTCTTATCTATTTTTCCCTTGAAACTCTGAAAATTCATGCATATTTTTCTAAAACTTGTAAATATTTTTCACGTTAGTAATATTATAAAAATGGATATATTTTTTATAAATATACGAATATAGTTACAATAGGAAGATCATTTTTATAAATTCCATGATATTTATAAACATTCCCGAACAAATATTAATTTTGATAATATTTTCTAAATTCAATAATATTTGTTAACAATTAACCATTTCTAGATCAGTAAGATTTTTGATATGCGTGAACATTTTCACAAGTTTTCTTACACTTATTCATTTTACCTTACATACCTTTTGGTTTTACGAAAAACATTTTGGAAAGTGATAGGAAAGCTGATGAAATCAAGAACATGAGAAATAAGACGAAATCAGTAATTAGAGGGTACCCATGTAAATGTCACAAGCGGCACACTGCATGTGTGACAATTGTTGCAATTTGGAAGTTTTGTGTTTTTTTGTAGATTTATTTCTTCAAAATGATTCATCGTTTGAACAATGAATCCAAATCAGGCCGTTTTCATTGTTTTTTTAAAAAAAAATCATCGTACGTCGACATCTTCGAAGCAAGATACCATATTAATAGGTTTGGGCAAAAGTAAAAAAAAGTAGGAAAGAAACCAAAAATAATATAACAACAATAGAAGAAAAGAAAGCTAAAAGAAAACCGAAAACCATAAATAGACAGAAAAAGGAAATCAGAAGCACAAGTGTGTTTTTCACTTTTTTTAGGAAGCACCCCCGTGCTCTTCAATTTTCAGAAAGCACAACCTTTTTTGGACGGGTCGCCGCAAAGCACAACTATGCTTCACTTTCACGACGCACAACCGTGTTTTTTTCCGCATGTTGTGCTTCACGTGAGGAAAACAAAAAAAATAATCAACCTTTTGTTTCCGAGACGATGGATGGGCGTGACACTCGACTGCCTCTTGAGCGTGCCCTCTCGGTGGCCCATCCAGCAGGTACCCCTCGAATAGTTGGTCCTGAAATAAGAAAAATGTCAGGAGGGGCATTTTCGATTTGAAACAAGTAGTAAATGTTTACAAAAAATTCTGAATTTGTTTTGTGGGTGATTGTGTTGGTGTCGCACGCATGCTTGATAATTTTCGTGTGAAATGGAGCAGCGGTGTTTCGTCCGTGAAAAGTGAACAAATTTAGGGTGACATTTTGGGGTAAACATTTGGTGTCCAATTGTTTTTTTCTTTGCACGGGCCAAAATGCTTAACCTTTTCCCCTCAAAATTTGCAGTTAGCATTTGGATGTAACTAACAACACATAAAAAATTGTCATGATTTTTTTTAATTTTAAAAAAATTGGGCTGGGAGCAGTTGCTGCCGGGAGGCGAATTGAATTTCCGAAAAAATGTCCGAATAAACTAGAGGAGAGGGGCGTCATATAGGTGATGCTTCATTCATGGCGTCCCTCCGGAGAGCCCAGTTTTCGGCCCATTATCTGTTTCATTGTTTCTTCTCTTTTTCTGTTTCTTTTTCTTTTCTGTTGCTATTTTTTCAGTATTACAGAAAAGTTCACTGTGTATTCCAAAAAAATTGTATATTAGTAAATATTCACGACACATGACCAGAAATTTCACCGTCCATTATAAAAGTGTTAATGGTATTAAGAAATTGTTCAACGTATACTACAAATGTTCATTGTGTATTTGAAATT
This sequence comes from Triticum aestivum, assembly GCF_018294505.1. Classification (NCBI taxonomy): domain Eukaryota; kingdom Viridiplantae; phylum Streptophyta; class Magnoliopsida; order Poales; family Poaceae; genus Triticum; species Triticum aestivum. The sequence goes on along the minus strand of NC_057804.1, from coordinate 636,636,702 downwards.
TGTTCAATGTATATTACACAAATGTTTAATGTATATTCGAAATTGTTCAGCATATATATAGAAATGTTCAATGTGTAATAAAAAATTATTCAGCATATATATCCATATTTAAAAAATGTTTGAAATAAAAACTGAGGCCTTGTAGTGAACCGGATGATACTCCAGTTCGCTACACTGAACCGGGTACTACAGTAGTAGACCGCTACAATGATGGTTTTCAATATTACTTTTTTTAGTCGAACTACAAACGCAAATGGGTCAGCCCAACTGCATCTGCTGCTTGACGCACGAGAGCTCCCATTGCCTCTAGCGCAGGAAAGGTGGGAGCAACTAGTTAATAAGCGCTTCTACGGAGCGCTTGTAACGAGCGGTTCGGAAGCGCTCCGCGCGCCGTGCGTGACAAGTGTCGCGTGTGGAGCGCTCCCGCCAGAAAAAACCAGGTGGCGCGGTTAGTTTCCGGTTTTTTCTTTCCAATTTGTGGTTTCGTGCGTTTTGGACTTTGACCCTCATACTACCATATTTTTCGTTTTTCCTTTCCGCGCGAAAACATAAAAAAAATACCAGTTCGCGCGCTTGGTTCCCTGTTTCCCTTTCTCGTTTCCCTTTTTGTTCCCATTATATTTCCGGGTAATGGAGATTTATGGGGTAGTTACGGGCGGGGACTACCAACACTATCAAATGTGACCTTACAAGTAACGAAAAAAGCAACTTTTTAATGTAAAACAGCAGTCTTCAGAATTGTTCACTCGTGTGACTTATTTATAGGCACAGTTGAACACTAGGAGAGTCACGGGTGTATAACTTTACTAAATTGAAGAAAAGTGCCTCCGCCGCGAGGGAACCTCCTGCTCGTCTTCGGCTTGTTTAATTTTCATAAACATCTTGAGGGGCGGGGGGCATAGGTCGAAGTGTGTGTTGGTCGTGCAGCGTGCTGGTTCGTGCGGCGCGTTGTCCCTCGCGGTGTGACATGGCGCCTCCGGCGCGAGGGAACCTCCTGCTCGCCTTCGGCTCGTTTAATTTTCATAAACATCTTGAAGGGGGGGCATAGGTCGAAGTGTGTGTTGGTCGTGCAGCGTGCTGGTTCGTGCGGCACGTTGTCCCTCGCGGTGTGACACGGCGCCTCCGGCGCGAGGAAACCTCCTGCTCGCCTTCAGCTCGTTTAATTTTCATAAACATCTTGAAGGGGGGCATAGGTCGAAGTGTGTGTTGGTCCTGCAGCGTGCTTGTTCGTGCGACGCGTTGTCCCTCGCGGTGTGACACAGCGCCTCCGGTGCGAGGGAACCTTCTGCTCGCCTTCGGCTCGTTTAATTTTCATAAACATCTTGAAGGGGGGCATAGGTCGAAGTGTGTGTTGGTCGTGCAGCATGCTGGTTCGTGCGGCACGTTGTCCCTCGTGGTGTGACACGGCGCCTCCGGCGTGAGGGAATCTCCTGCTCGCCTTCGGCTCGTTTAATTTTCATAAACATCTTGAAGGGGGGGCATAGGTCGAAGTGTGTGTTGGTCGTGCAGCATGCTGGTTCGTGCGGCGCGTTGTCCCTCGCGGTGTGACACGGCGCCTCCGGCGCGAGGGAACCTCCTGCTCGCCTTCGGCTCGTTTAATTTTCATAAACATCTTGAAGGGGGGGCATAGGTCGAAGTGTGTGTTGGTCGTGCAGCGTGCTAGTTCGTGCGGTGCGTTGTCCCTCGCGGTGTGGCACGGCGCCTCCGGCGCGAGGGAACCTCCTATCAGGTCGTGCAAAAGGCAAGCTGCTTTGTTTTGTAACACACATGTTTGAAGAATGTGCAGTCACGTCTACTTAAGAGCTATGCTTTGTTGACGATATATAGGTTTGTGCGTGCATGCACATGTGTGCATACTACGAAGGCATTGGTATGTTGCCTCCGGAGGCACGGGTTTGAAGCATGTGAAGTCACGTGTGTGTAGGAGCTAGCCACGGTTGAGGCGCTCTTGGATGTGTGTGTGTGTGAATATTGCCCAGAGGGATGGTGACCCAGGGTTTGGTGGCACAAAGCCATGTCGCCTCTGGAGGCACTTGAGGGTGGTCTCCAGAGTCACGCGTAAGGGTATGTGTGTGTATGGATATTGCCCGGAGGCATGGCGACCCAGGGTTTGATGGCACAAGGCCATGTCGCCTCTGGAGGCACGGGACGGTGCTTTCCAGAGTCACGTGTAAGGGTATGTGTGTGTGTGGATATTGCCCAGAGGCATGGTGACCCATGGTTTGGTGGCACAAGGCCATGTCGCCTCTGGAGGCACGGGAGGGTGCTTTCCAGAGTCATGCATAAGGGTTCGTTTTGGGAGTCACTGCTGTCGTACGAATAAGAAGAGGCATTGTTGTTTATAGTTTACTGGCACTCTCTTATGATGTAAGAGGCACTGTTCTCGAAATAGTTCTCTTTTCAACATGAAGATGCAATTTCTAACTACATTACACAGAAATGTGAGTTATTGACAAACTGTTTTGTCACGTCTAGATAGAATTAGCCTCGCGGGCTAAATTAAAAGTTTTAGTCTTCATTTTTGCTTAAGATCTTGCTAATCTCGTCACCCATTTCACTAGCTTTGGCTTGATTCATCTCGCTATTTAAGAGAATGTACATTGCCTCTGCCCTCCAGTCTTCGACCTCATCCTGTGAAATTTTGCCGAGAAGGGAAGTATATATTAGAGTTTGTGCATATAAGTTGTTTATAAGTAAATATATATAAACTTACTGTCAAATCTTCCAGGTCTTCGACAAACTTTTCACCATTGTAGAGGAATGCAAGCTTTAAAACAGCAAATGTTGATTCTCCCTTTTCTACCACTAGAACATCTTGCACGGTATGAATCTGCCATCTTGTACCCTTGGCATTCATTGTTTGTCCTAGTATGATGTTGAAGACTTCTTTAAACCTAGGTACCTGGGAATATTGCATTTTGTAATTAATTGTTTTAATATTGCAACTTGTAAAACTGAAAAAATTGTTATGTACAAATGCTTACGATTGCCGACTTATGAACATGATATTCCTAAAACTGTCTTTCTCTTTCTTCTTTAGCATCTTCATTTTCCTGAAGAACTCGACATGCTTCTTTTTGATTCAATTTTCCAATGTCTATCTTTTCTTTCTCAAATTCCTCGTGAGTCGTTTCTCGAGGATCAATAATGTGAACTTTGTGTTTGTATTTGTCCAGCACATATAGTACATAGCGGTCATGCTTCTCCATTGGAATGAATATTTGCGTACAAAATACTTGTTGCTTAGGTAACAGTTTAATATAAAGTAATTTAATAGAACACATATTTTCTGATTTTGTCATGGAAGAAAGGGTTGTTACCATGTTTGCTGTTGAGAGCTTTTTCCGTTGATTTTCCTTGAGATACATGGGAACGAGCTGATTCTTTGTTTTTTGCAATTCATTTTTAAATTTTTTAATACTAGTTTTGTGTTCCTTTAAATCCAATATATGCTGCAAACAATATTTATGATGAAAAAAGCTATTAGAAAAAAGAGCTGTGTAACAATATAAAAAGAGTAGTTGTTGCAATATACACAAGACTTTGCTTTTTAAAAGTTTACCTCTGCAAAGTTTGGGCCTAACATTACTCTGTCACTCTGTTTTGGATCTTGTCTGCTTTCCCAAATTTCTGCTATGTCATCGAGGACCCTCGTTTCCATATGATGTGGTATGTTCGTCTGTGCTGGTCTTGGACCAAATACGGCCTTCAGTTGGGCTCCAGTAAGCTGCGTGCTTTCACTGTCCCTGCTGATGCACCTAAATATAGTTTTGCTGCAAGAGGGAGATAAAATAATTTTGGAGGTCACGGTTAGTGAGAAACAGATTCTTACATTATTTTTGGCCTCTGTCCAACTATTTTGAGGTGCAATAGAAAACAACTCACTTTTTGTATTCCTCCTGCCAGCTGTCGCTCATGACTAGATGGAAGAGGTCGGACGCCTCCTTTGTGTGTTGGAAGAAATGAGAATGTTTTGGATATAGACTGGTGCTTTATCTTTTTTTCCTTTTTGTTTCATCTGTTTCTGTCAGCGGAAGTAGATATGTAATCTGTGAGCTCTCGTGATACGAAAGATATTGGTGAACACCGTGGGATGGGTAGGTTATTACAAAAAAAAAAGATAAGTAGAAATGATTTTCTTACCTTTGTTGGTGGAAAAGAACTTTGAAGTTTCTGGTTTGAATTCTTTGATTCTTCCAGGTAGTTGCTCCCACTTTACTTGGTTTGTCTCACCAAATATGGCTATAAAAAGGAACTCTGGTTTCCACTCGACATCTACGTTTCTTTGCTGCATGGAGGTCATCGAATATTCTTTTATTTTTCTTTCATGAGATAATTGAAGTATTCAAGTAGTGCTGCTTGTAAAAATTAAAACTGTTGCTCTTTTACTATTCACTTACATCGAAATCCTCGTCATCTTTTATGAGTTCAATGCCATTCCAGTATTTTGCAAATTGAACCATGAAGTGTCCGCATTGGGTACCCTGCTGTTTTGGCACGCAAACTCTATTAGGTGTTTCTGCTATCCTCGACCAGTTCGATTCGCTGTTGGTTGTACCTCCGCTTCGCCGTAATGCTTCTTCATGAGTGCGTGCATCCTTTTAATCTGTGTTATTGTTGGGTGTTGCCATTAATAAAGGGAATGCAGGAATTGGAAAACCAATTAGAAAACAAGGTTGAATTGACGTACCAGTTCTTGGTGATCCTTATGGTGTGTTTTCCATGTATTTTTTTCCGTCTCCGTGTCTGTAATTCAGTGAGTCAAATATGTCGATGGAACTCGTGTACTTGTTGAGCACGTACAGTGTGTAGTGTTTAGCTGTGTTGTGAGGTATCATAATCTGCAGTGTTTGAAGACAGAGTGAGTTAAAGTTCATTTTTGTCAGGAGAACTAAATGACATGTGAATGTGCAATCTGTAGGAAGAATGAATTGTGTTTCTATATTTCTATTAACTTACCAGCTTTTTCTTTAAAAGTTCCTTCCCTATTACAAGGGGTGCAAACTGTTTCAATGCTTCTTCCTCATTGAATTCTGCTAGTCCTCCTTCTTCTCCAATTTTAACACCGAGCACGATCTGCGACCAAAAAGTTTTCTACTTTTTAGTTCAATCTTTGTAATCACTGAAATGATGCAAGTGTTTTTGTCAAATTGGACTTCATATGTTTGCAAATTCTGCGGGAAATATGGCTTTATCGGTTGTGTTGTATTGTTGTTGCGCTGTCCATTCATTGAACAATGCGTTTGCGATAGAGCCCTCCATCTGTCCACCATCTTCTTTCTGTAGCTGTTCCATTATTTGTTTTCCTGTAATCCAATCGGGTCGCATCGAGCTAATATATACGTTTAGACTGGAAGCAGAAAAATTTTATACATTAGTTAGGTTGGTTTAAAAAGGGGCAACATTTCTTTGTTTTTTGTTTATGCAAGAGAAAGTACTTACTCTCTGCATTCGTCCTGTCCTTCTTTGCTGAATAGGTATTCATGGAGTGCTCTGGCTATGTTCTTGAATTTGAAATCTCCTGGGACAAAAGTAGGAATCATGATTTCTCCAAGGAGCCTTCTTGAAGGCTTTACTGGCATTTTCTTGACCGAGATTTTCTTGTCTGAGATGTTCTCAGATGATTGAGGCATTGAATCTTCTCGTGATTCTTGCTGCAAGATTGTCAGATACGGCTTGGCATCTTTGTTGAATTCATAGCTTTCATAGTCGTTCAGACATGTTTTGATTACATCGAACTTATAGCCCATCTTTACATAGTCGTTGTACACGTCTAGTTGTAGTGGGTTAAGGCTTGAAAGAAATTCATCAACTTCTTCGTGCTTTTCCATTGTTTTTGGTTTTAGGAAGTCTAAAGAGATGGTGCTGGAGGTGCCTTGCTGATTGCTTGTCGAGCCTGTTTCTTCTTGAAGAAGAATAGGCTGTTTCTTCTGCTCGGAAACCTGTTGTTGTGTATTTGGTATGTCATTGCTTCTGTCATCCTCTTTTAAATCAGTGCCTGTTTGTTCCAATTGCTCTGTGCTTGTGATATTGCTGTTGATATTTTGCTCGTCCGTTTCCTCTTCGGCATGGTATGGTATCTTGTCGTCTGGTGGTGGTTGATCTGGTTCTATTGGTGGATCATTTTGTTCGTGGTCTGTGCAAGATTGTTGGGTGACGGCGTGGCTGCTGACATCCATAATCTCTTTGCGTTTACTGGATATATCAATAACGTCATGCTCTTGTGTGGTTGTCGCGCGCATAATATGTTCTTTTGGCTCGGGAGTTGGCGGAAACTCTTCTAGTACGCAACATTCTGCCTGTTGCATTTCTTTGTCTTCCATATCTACTTCATACTTCAGCATATCTGTAAAACAATAATTAAAAAAATATATTACTTCTTCTAGTGTTACGAAACTGTAAGGTTTAGTTTCTGAAGAGACTAACCTGTTGTACACTTGATTAGTGACAGTTTGGTATTCCCTTTGTGTTGACTGATTAATTGATATAGAATTTTTTTCCTCAACTCTGGTACTTGTTCTGGCTTTAAGGTTGGTGCTGTTCCATCATTGGAGTAGTGCTTTAGGTTCATGTACATATAGAATGCGCAGTCCATTCTGCATGTAGAGGAATGGTACTGGTAAGATTGTTGCATTCAAGAAACGGAAAGAAGAGAAATGTTTGAGCAATTGTAGTGGTAATTGTTGTATTGAAAAGACGAAAGAATATAATTATTTCAACAATTGTAGTATTGAATCTTGCATTGAAAAAAAGAAACATGTGAAAATGTTGGAAGTGCTTACGTGTCTTCTCCTTGAAGTGGCACCTGCAGTTTGTTGAAATGGTCGATGCTTTTTTCTGAAAGCTATAGCTCTGTGCTTATGTGCTTCCAGAGTTTTATTAATTTGCTGGTTACATTGTTGAAGAATTCTATTGTGCCTGGATATGCAGTTGAAGAGTCAAGGAGTTCAAAGCGCTGTTTTTGCATGTTAACTGTGATGGTGAAGTAATGACTTATAATTTTGTCTTGCTCAAACCAGCACAACGAACATGGTAGAAGGAATTGCAAAACACAAAATAAAAAGAAAACAATTGGAATCTTCTTATATTTAGAAACATAAAATAAAAAGACAACTTTGCATAACATATACGCAATTTGTGTTTTGTTTTTGAAACAGCTGATCTCCTTACCATGTTATAATCTTGCAGTTTTTCTTCTTCTTGCATGTTGAAAAATGATCTAAGCCTTGCAGGTAGTAATTTTTTTGTAATGTGTTGTTGATCATTATTTTTGTAGCACATTGGATCTTCATCGTCGGCTTCCCTTATTGAGTGCTACTTGTTTCGTCATAGATACACAAAGGGAATTTGTCAGTTTAGCTATAGGGGAAGTTTATCTATTTATAAAGTCATATATATTGTTTTAAACGTGATTCTTTTGCCGTGATATTTACTTACAGTGTTGCTTAACAACAGAATCTTTCTCCGTGTGCCATTGAGTTGTTTTCTCAAGATTGTTAGCATGGGCTCGATTATTTCGGTGCGTACTGATTTACCGACCTTGAAGCTTTCAGAGACATGGCCTAGATTTACATCAAACTTGCCCGTTGTAATGAAAAGCCGATCCCTGCAAAGTATATTTAGAAAAATGTTTTAGTTCACACATGATACAGTCAAAATGATTGTGTGTAAGAATGTTTTCTGTGTTAGTTGCATGAACTTACATTTCTCTCTTTGTCCATGGCTTGCATACAACATTGTACAGGTCTTCGATGGCTTTGTTGACGGAATAGCTATCTTTGCCCCCTTTATCCATTGTGCCTGCGATGATTTTGAATTTAATGTAAATAATTTCAAGTCACAAAGATCACAAGATAGCAATTATGTTTCTATTGTCTTGCCTGCTTCGATGCTGGAAGATATGTCCTGTCGAGTGTTGTTCCTTTCTTGCTCTCCTTCTTCTTCCTGCGGTATGTTTTGTTCTTCTTTTTGCGTTGTGTCTTTTTGTTCAGTTTCTGCTCCATCCTTATTTGATTTGTCTGTGCTTTTCTTAGCATCATGTTTTTCCTTGTCAACCATTATGTCTTGCTGGTGGTCTTCTCCGTCTTGTTTTTCAGCCTCGACCTAGATGACACTGACCTGTCTGCTAGGGGAATTGGCATCGTACGATGGCGTAAGGTTTTCTTCGATAGTTTCTGGTTCTTTCTCTGGAACAATTTGTGTGTTTGCTTCATTAGTTGTATCTCTGTGGTTTCCTTCTTCGTGTTTCTGCGTTATCATTTAAAAAGCATTGAAATAATTTAACTTGCTACTTTATTTTAATTATAGCAGTTGTTATGGGAAAATAGTGAAGCGTTCGGTGTGTGCTTTGAGCTATTTTGATTGTGATTAAGTTGTCATTTTGTGCAACTTCACCTGTTGAGCTGTCATTGGTGATGCTGACTCTTCCACCCGTTCTTCGTTGAGTGTTGTTTCTTGGGTACCGTCTTGTTCTTTGTTTTGGTGTTCATCATTACTGTCATGGTTTTTGTCTTGCAGCTGTTCAATTATAAAGGTGGTAAGTTTCAACCATGGAAGTACTTTATATTTTCGTAGAATCAACTTATGTAACTTTACCTCCTCAGTCGTTGCTGTTTCTGTTGTCTCTGCTTCTGTTCTCGTTGTTGTTGCTGACTGTTGTGCTTGTTCTTCGTTGAGTGGAGGTTTTTGGGTATCTTCCTGTTATCTCTTTTGGAGTTCATCGCCGCTGCCGTCGTTTTTGTCTTGTAGCTTTTGAAACACACATGTGGCTAAGTGGCAGTGCATTTGAGCTTCAACAGAGCTATTTTATACTTTCAGAGGATCAGCTTATGTAACTTTACCTTTTCAGTCGTTGTCGCTACTGCCGTCTCTGCTGCGTGTTTTTCGGTGAGTGAATATTTTGGCGCTTGGTCTTCTTTGACATTGATGTCTGCCGTTTGAAGAACATGTTGCCCTTCTTTAGTGGCCTCCTTTTGCTCATTTGTCTCCTCTCTCTGTGATGGAGGAAAGTAGTGAAATGTGAAATGCGTATTTTTGAACTATAAGATCATTCAGAGGTATTCTGTGTTTTCACCTCTGTACTTGTTACTGCTGATTGTTCTACGTGTTCTTCGTTGAGTGGTGTTTTTTGGTCCTTCTCTTGCTCTTTTTTTGCGGTTCATCGTCACTGACCTTGTTTTTTTCTTGCAGCTGTTCAAATATAGAGGTGGCAAAGTGAGAGTGCATTGGAGTGAATACATGTGTGGTAGGTTGGAGTTTATTTGATTGTGCACACAACAATTTTATAATTTCGTAGTTGCAGGTTTCGTAACTTTCCCTTTTCAATCGTTGGCGCTAGCGCTGTCTCTGGTAGCTGTTGTTTGGTGAGTGAATTTTTGGTGGCTTGGTCTTCAGTGGCATTATTGTCTACCGTTTGATGAACATGTTAGGGTTGTTCATTGGGCTCCTCTAGTTGTGTTTGATGGTCTTGATTGTTGGTGCTCTCTTGAGCTTCTTGTGCCTGCACCAACAAAAAAAGTATTTAAGAAATGGGTGCATCTCTGATTGTTGAGTTACAATTTTTTTATAAGACCTCTTTCTCTGTATTTGCAGGACTGTCTACTGCTGGAACTACGGCTTCTCCTTGTCTCGTGCTGTCCTCTAGTTTTTCTTGTTCAATGTCTATGCAAGTGCTTTCACTTGCTTCCTCTTCCTGTTTAATAAAAAATTGAAATTATAGTTTGAAATTCATTTGTGTCTCAGCTTTGTACCCTCACCTCTTCAGATGTTGTTGTTTGAAGTTCTGTGTGTTTTCCAGTTTCCTTTGGTTGCGCTGCTTCTTGATCTTCGAGATCAATGTACTTGTTTGTTTCATGCATTTGTTCAAAGAAAAGGGTCAGACATCCCTTATAATCCTTGTATTGCGGTGGTGGGGTGTATTACGTAGTTCAGACATCATAAATGGTTTGAAAAGGGTTTGTTGTTGATTTTTTACCTCTGTGTTGATGACTGGGTTATTCGTGCCTGCATCGACTGTTTCTTTGTTAGGTATAACAGTCTCTAGTTTCTCATCGTCTTGGATGTCTTGGGTTTTCTCCTTTGTACTCGTGATGGTGATCTGCAATGTTGTCGCACTGGCAATCTCTTGTGCACAAACTTCCCGTTCTGTGACTCCTTCGTCTGTTTGAGGTTCACTATGGGGTTCAACTTCAACACTAGTTGTCTCTTGGTCTTGTAGTGATTGTGATACCTGGAGTTCAAACAATATGAGTTTGTGGTTCACTTTCTTTCCTGCCATTATGAGTTTCCGGTGTGGGTGTAGTGGGCTGTGGAATTTTACCTTCTCTTCGTTGTTTTCTTCTTCTTTGTCATTTTTTATGCTAATGGTTGATTGTGGGTCAGCCTCTTGCATTTTGTTGATGGGACTACTGACTTGATTCTTCTCCAGCTGAGCCTATATTTTGTTGGAGGTTTTCAGTTAACTTATAACTCTATCCAGTTTTGAAAGGAAAAATGGATGTTCATACTGACCTCTTCACTGGTTCTGACGTCGATCGTATCTTGTGCTTGTGTTGGGGTAGTTGTTGTTGTAGCACTGTCTGTTGTGAGGTTGCTTTGTTTGTTGCGTTCATTCTTGTTTTTGTGGTTGTTGACACCATCCTGCTGTTGGAGTTCATCTTGGCCTGGCGTGCTATTGGTACGTTCCTGAAAGCATTGAGACAATTCTTTTCAGTTGAGGTATGAAAACATGGTTTTGCTTGCGGATGTCACCATGCATTACTATTTATTTACCTATTTTTGCCGCTTTATCTTCTTCTTGTCAATGCCCACGTCCCTTGATTTTGTTCTTATCTTCCTCTATTCGTCCTCTTCTTCTTTCTTACCTTTTCTCCTTTCTCTTTGTTCTGTTGTGTCTACGATTTCATTCCTGTGGTTGGCATCGACCAGTCTACTTGATGCTGCTCGATCTGCTTGCTCTAGCGTCTGCAGGGTCGCATTGTCTGTGAGGTACCTTGTGCAAACTATGTACTGAAATTGTCTGAGTTGTTCTAGAGAATCCATCAGGGCAATTGTTTGTTGCATGACTTTGTCCTTGTTTTTTTTCATCCAATCTCTCTTCTTTTTCGTTGCATCGGTGTTTAGCCCTGGTGGTTACTGCGGGTAACTGTTCTGCTTCATGGAACACTTTTTCCAACAATTTGTTTATCCTTTGGAATCTTTCTTCTGGTCCTGTGCTAATGCTTTTGTTTGGTTCCGTGCTTCCACTAGTGCCGATACGTGGTTCGCACCGACGCTTGGGTGGAGGTGGTAGCAGTTTGGTTGTGTGCTGGTGTTGCTGTTCTTTACGATGTTCTCCTGCTATCTTGTGAATTGAAGACGAAGTTGATGTTGTGCTGGTATAGAAGATCCTCTTTGCTGTTCCTTTCCATGTCTGCATCGTTTTGGTGGAATGGAGTTGATTAGAATGAAAACTGTTTTCAAAAAGGGAAGGACTGATTTATGTACAACAGAGCTATACCTGTATCTTGCCAAATTCATAGTCATCTGGTCGTGCTTTTCCGTCCGTTTTCATGTCTGCTCTAGCTATTTTCGCTAGGTCACTCTCTTTGAGATGGTTTGCTCGTGGTAATGAGGTTTTGTCCATTGTCTTTGCAATCTTCCGCATTTCTTTTGTGTCGGTTGGCAGCAGCAGGGAGTCAAGGTACATGATTACTGGTACCTGTGCCAAACCATTGACGTGCTTTTTGTTCTTTTCTTCCTGAGACAACGTCCCGTGCTTCTGCCATGTCTTGGCTCCTTCCCTAATACATTCGACGATTACCTCGCAGAAATCCATCTTTGCCATTTCTAGATAGTCCATGTCCTTGACCATTATAGCTGTCCGGGCGAAGATAGCGGCGCTTGACATGCAGACAACATGTGGAAAAAAATAAGGAAAAACATTTTAACCGATTTCCTGTTTGATTGTTCGTCATCTATTTCCACCAATATTTGTAGCTGCTCGAACAGTTGTTTTGGCGCAAATTTTGTATCTTTGAAGCCAAGGTCTGACATTAGTTCTTTCATTGAAGATGGGCTAGTCTCTGGCCTTGGTGCTGACCTTTGCGTGCTGTTTGGGTATCCAAACACCTTGTGGGTAGCTTCCTTGGTAATCTTGATTTTTTTGTCTTCAGTAGCATCACCGAAGGTTATTGTCATGGTTTCTGTGTCGAGGTTGTCGTAGATGTGTGCTGCAAGCGGTCTGCAGATGGAGCCCGTTATTTTGCAGTTCTCTATGCTGCCAAATCTTGCCGTCCTAATATCTTTCTTGTGATGGTCTTTAAGTAAATTCCATGCTTTCTTGACATGAGCGAATGCTGCCCCTGCCTTGATTTGGCATTTCTCTCCGTTTGTTTCTTGCTGTTCTTCGTCAACTATTGGTGCTGCCAATTCTTTTCCGCTTGTCTTTCTTCTCTTTCTATCCTTCTTGCCTGATTTGGGCTATTTCAGAAAAAAAGGGTTTTGTTAGAAAGGAATGTTAGATCCCTAGTGCTGAATAGTGATATTCAAAATTAGTGCATAAGTGTGTTTTTACATCGTTGTCATGTTCCGCGTCGCTATCGTGCTCTTCGGGATCATCACCGTCTGTAGGAATGAGATCTGCATCATGCTGTCTGTCATCGTCGTCATCATTGGTATCTGAACCTTTGCTATTGGTATCGTCTTGTTCTTTTTCTACCCTTTGTCGTTTGTTTTCCTTCTTGCGTTCAGCTTGTTTCTTCGTGCCGGCTGGTTCTGCTGGCGGGAGTACCATTAGAGGTAATGGCTGATGCTGCAAGGTACCAGTGTCGACGATGTTTTCAGCATTGTCCTTTTTCTTTTGCCTTTTTGCTCCAGGAGTAAAAATAGTGCTGGTATCTGATTTTCTCTTTTTTTGCTTGTTGCTAGGTGTTTAATCCTGTTGAGCCTGGTGTAAGTTACCATTTCTGCTGCAGGTGGTTTGTTCCTCATGGTCTGTTCTGTGTCCTTTTCTGATGAATGAGGAGACATGCTTTGTGTTTGTGTGCTGTCAATATCACCGTCTTTGTGTCCTGCATAATGACCAGGTAACGAAAGACGATATTCTTTTGTCCGAAAATAATTTATACACATTTAAAATATATATCTTCCATGATTATGCATAAGGAATGTGAAATTCCCAAAAGGGGATTTTTAGTTTTCTTTTTTGGGTTAAGAAAGGTTATTTCTACTGTTGCCGATTGAGCTAATCAGGGGATTGAAAAAAAATATTTTTAATGTTTTCTACAAAGAAATATATAAAAAGTGGCAGGTAGTTTTATTTGTAGACATAGTTAAGTTATTGTTGTCAAGGATAGCAGTTAAGTTATTAATGTCTCAATACTGTTTTTTGCAGATAGACAGTGGACTCTTTTGGTCAAACCTTTGACAGGAGCTTGCTGGATTGCATGCTCTTCAACAGGGTCTTCGTCAGTATTTTGCTGGGTTTAGCTTTTTCGTGAGCATTTCTCATTGCTGCATAAAAAATGGGTAGGTGTTAGAAGCAGAGTCGAGTGTCACAGAAAAAAAAGTTGCGTGGTGTGAAAACAAATTTCTATGTATAGAGAGGCACGAGTTGTTTTACCCTAGAAGCACAGGGTACAACTATTATTTGTTCACGGTTTTTCAGACTAGAGAGGCACTTAATTTGAAAAACGGTTACATTGAAGGGACAAACATGTAGGAAATGTCGTACGGTTATCAGGTTTTGCTCAGGATGCTTGCGGGGTTTGGATCTATCGACGTATTCTAGTTAGTGACGTTTCAGGTTTAGTACCTTTGAGCACATATCGTATGGCAAAAATTCCAGCACGGAGAGTTGTAGCATTTCTATTAAATCTCATCTCTCGGCCAGTTCAATTTGTTAGACAAATTGATTTTAGGTTATTGGAAAACTCCTTGGTAGCGGTGGCTGGGGTTGCTGTTCCTTGAAGTTGAAAAATCACTACAATCTACTCGGTGGAATGGAGTGGGATAGAATGATAATTACCTTCAATTAGTTGTACGGTGTTCTTCGGTTCCATCCGCTTATTGTGTCGTTGCTCTTTTTTTGTTGCAATTTCCGCCGCCGCTGTCGAAGTCCTCGCAGTCGGTCACTGCAGCCGGTGGGGTTATTGGTGTTCTCATGGGCAGTGTGTGGTTGTGCGTATGTCAGATTGGAGGGTGGTTGGCGAACGCGGTGGCGGTTTGTTCAGTGGCGCGAACTCGATTTCGAATTTGTGTTTGTGTGCAGAAGGAAGGAGGAGAGCGCGCGGGAGTGATGAAGGTTTTGAGATTTACTTTGCGGAAGGGGAAGCAAGCTAGTAGAAGAGGGGGGGAGAGATGGAAACCATCGAACCGTCTCTAATCTTCAACCGTCCATTTGAGCATCAAGATCCATTTTTCTGATGTTAGGCTCGAAAGTGTAGGTTCTACAGGCACGTAGATGCAGGCACAGGAGGCACGACAGTGTAGGTTCTACAAGCAGGTAGAGAACCACGGGACATGCAAGAGTCGCGTGAGGCACGTGGATGTAAGCATAGGAGGCATGAAAATGAAGGCAATACAGGCACGGACATGCTGCTTTTCGAGGCACTGGTATCAACGCTGAGGATGTACAAGAGTGCTGTGGCAGAGGCATGTGTTAGAATGCTCGGTTAAAGATGCATGGTTGTGAAGTCTCAGGAGCGACGCGGGCGTTGCATTGGGTCCATTTAAGAGTCACGACGTATGTTATGTTAGGCACGTGGGTTCAGGCACGGAAGGGAGAAAAGGTGAATCCACAACAGGCACGTACGTGTGTTTTCTCAAGTCACGGGTGTGCAGTCTATGGATGCACAAAAGTGTGGCAGCAGAGGCATGGGTCTGACTACTCGGTTACAGAACCACGGTCGTGAAGTCATGTGGGTGTGGCACTAGGGAGCACGTAAGAGTCTCAGCAAGTGTCACGTTGCGGACGTGGGTGCAAGTACGTAAGGCACAGTAATGGAGGCACTACAGTTACATACGTGCACTCTGTGGATGCACGAAAAGTTTTGCGGCAGAGGCATGGGTCCGAGTACTCGATTAGAGAACCACGGTTGTGAAGTCACATGGGTGTGGCACTACGGGTCACGTAAGTGTCATGGCATGTGTCACGTTGCGCACGTGGATGTAGGCACAGGAGGCACGACATTCAAGGCAACAGAGGCACGGACTTGCGACTTCTTGAGACACGGGGTATCAACCCTGCGTATGCAAAAATAGTGCAGTGGCAGACACACGTGTCAGGATGCTTGGTTACAGAGGCACGGTTGTGAAGTCTCAGGAGCCACACATGTCAAGTTGCGCATGTGGGTGCAGGTACGTGCAGGCACAGAAATGAAGGCACCACAGGCACGTACGTGCACTCTCTGGATGCACAAAAGTGTGGCGGCAGAGGCATGGGTCTGAGTACTCGGTTATATAACCACGGTTGTGAACTCACGTGGGTGTGGCACTACGGGGGACGTAAGAGTCTCGGCAAGTGTCATGTTGTGCACGTGGGTGCAGGTACATAAGGCACAAAAATGAAGGCACAACAGGAACGTAGGCATGACATTCAAGGCAACGGAGGCACGGACTTGCGACTTCTTGAGACACGGGGTATCAACCCTGCGTATGCAAAAATAGTGCAGTGGCAGACACACGTGTCAGGATGCTTGGTTACAGAGGCACGGTTGTGAAGTCTCAGGAGCCACACATGTCAAGTTGCGCATGTGGGTGCAGGTACGTGCAGGCACAGAAATGAAGGCACCACAGGCACGTACGTGCACTCTCTGGATGCACAAAAGTGTGGCGGCAGAGGCATGGGCCTGAGTACTCGGTTATATAACCACGGTTGTGAACTCACGTGGGTGTGGCACTACGGGGGACGTAAGAGTCTCGGCAAGTGTCATGTTGTGCACGTGGGTGCAGGTACGTAAGGCACAAAAATGAAGGCACAACAGGCACGTACGTGCATTCTCTGGATGCAAAAAAGTGTGGCGGCAGAGGCATGGGTCCAAGTACTCGGTTAGAGAACCACGATTGTGAAGTGACGTGGGTGTGGCACCACGGGGCACGTAAGAGTCTCGGCAAGTGTCGCATGAGGCACGTGGGTGCAAGGACGTAAGGCACAGAAATCAAGGCACCACGGTTGTGAAGTCACGTGGTAGTGATGAAGTGGAGCCTCTCTACACGCATGTGGATGCAGGCACACGAGGCATGGAAGTGCAGGTTCTACAGGCACGTACATGCAGGCACAGGAGGCACAGAAGTGTGGGTTCTACAGGCAGTTAGAGAACCACGGGACAGGTAAGTGTCGCGTGAGGCACGTCGCTGTAAGCATCGGAGGCAAGGAAATGAAGCGAACGCAGGCACGGACATGCTGCTTCTCGAGCCACGGGTATCAACCCTGTGGATGTTCAAGAGTGCGGTGGCAGAGGCATGTGTTAGAATGCTTGGTTAAAGAGGCACGGTTGTGAAGTCTCAGGAGCGATGCGGGCGTGGCAGTGGGGCCATGTAAGAGTCACGACACATGTTATTATGTTAGGCACTTGAGGCACGTGGGTGCAGTTACAGAAGGCAGAATTGGTGAATCCACAACAGGCATGTACGTGTGTTTTGTGCAGTCACGGTTGTGCACTCTCTGCATGCACATAAGTGTGCCGGCAAAGGCATGGGTCCGACTACCCGGTTAGAGAACCACGTTTGTGAAGTGACGTGTGTGTGGCACGACGGGCCCCGTAGGAGTGACGGCAAGTGTCACGCGAGGCACGTGGATGTAGGCACTTGAGGCACGACATTGAAGGCACATGAGGCACGAATGCAGGTACATGAGGCACTGAAGTACTGAACCTAGGAGGAGACCTTGTGTGAGTGCGGAATGTTTCGAGATTTACTGTGGAAGAGAGGAAGCAAGAGAGTAGTGGAGGTGGGAGAGATGGAAATGACGAAACTGTCTATTATCTTCGACGGTCTGATTTTAGCATCAAGATTCGTGCTGCCTGGCTTTGTTTTTTTGTTCGCTGTAGCGTCTTAATACACGTGTGAGGCACGGAACACTAGGCTCTACAGACACCAATGTTGGAATTGTAGAGGCACTGGTATCGACTCCGTGGATGCACAAATGTGTAGTGGCAGGGGCATGCATCTGAAGACTTACTCAGACAGTCACGGTTGTGAAGTCTTTAGAGTTACGAGCGTGTGTGACCACGGGCACGTGAGAGTGATTCGTTGGGAAGTGTGGTAGTAGAGGCATTGGTGCGAATAGTAGTCAAAGAGCATTGGTCGTGCGGTAGTAGCGGCGTGCGTCAGGAAAGGTGCGAGGAGTTCAACATAGTACGTGCTTAGTATATGAATGCAGTGCACACTATCTAAGCGTGCCAGTGCAGTGTATGCTTGAATGGTTTACGCAAAAACATTTGTTACGTTCTTAATCAGACGATTTGTCAGTTGTTTTTCCCCGGCAACCACGAGCAGTGCCACTCGATGGTTGCCCCAGCGCACAGCAACCGCGAGCGCATGTCTACTGCTCTCATTACCACGACGAGGCCGCGTCCAACCGCCTCCTCCATGACCCAAACCTTGGCACAAAAGGGCAACTGTGCTTCCATAGCCGCTCAATTACAAAAACACTATTGCCGGTCCATCTCAACTAGCAACTCCTCACAATCTTCGTGTCAAGGCTGCCATCGCTGGAGGAGCGTAATGGCGGAGGAACCATCTGCCAAGCGTCCCCATGGTGAGATGTCTGACTAGAGCACCGAGGTTGACGATGTTCAGGTCCCCGGTTAGAAGCACGACTACAAGGTGCACCTCAAGGAGGTTGGCATCCACGGCAAGGAAAAGCTGGATGTCGTATGCACCAGCAACCTTGACGAAGCCGACAAGATGATCAGCAAGATCCTGAAGAGGGTCTGCGGCTTGTACCCTCAGTACATCGGCGTTGATGTCGAGTATACCAGGGAAGACGAACCTCCGCAGAGAGCAGCGGTTCTGCAATTATGCGTGGAGGAACTCTGTCTGGTATACCACATCACCGCGGCAACAAAATGGTGAACCATCCTACAGCTTCAACCTCTCCATGTTTCCGTTTAATTAGCATTTCACCCTGAAATTTGATTAAATTGGTTTATTGAATTGATGTATCAGTGAAGTTTGTGAAGTAGATACAGCAGAGTAGATTTTGAACTTGACTCACCAGATCAGTTTATGTATTTGGTGCACTAGATTAATTTATGAATTTGATGTATGCGATTATTTTCTGAACTTGATGTTCTAGTGCACTTTCTATTCTAGTGTAGTTTCTATATTTGATGTTCTAGTGTAGTTCAGTTTCTTGAATTGATGTGTTAACGTGGGTAAGGAGTAGATAGGTCATTTATTCAAGTGTAAATACCAAAAATAAAAATGACATGTTGTGCTTGTGTTTTATTTCTGAACTCTGTACAACAATTTCTGAAAAAAAATTGTCCACAAATTATACGTACTATATAAGTATTTACTTGATGGATACTTGATGTATCCACCTTAAATGTGTCATCCCCCTTGCATGCCCAAGAGCTCGCGCCCATTCCTGAAGGAGGACAGGTTCTACACCTTTGTCGGCTTCAGTATTGAAGGTGACAAAGAGATGCTGCGAAGTTCTGGTTTGGAGATCAACCCCGACAAGTACATCGACATCCAGCGCAAATGGAGAGTTCCGTTCAAGGGAAGAAAGAGGTACCACTCTTTGGTTGATGTTGCAGGGAGCGTGATCCACCCATTCTACAAACAGATGAAGGATAAGATTGACAGGGTTGAAGACCATAAACTGTGGGGGATCAGCCCACTGCCAAATTACCTCATCGAGTATGCAATGGTAGATGCGTATGCCACCTATGAGTCTTGGAAGAGAATTGAAAACATCAGAGAAGGACTAGCGAGTGCAAAAGAGGCAGAGAAGAATTATGACGATCCTTACTACGTCTACTAGTGATGACGAAAACATAGGAAACTGGTAGTGGAGTTGCTTGTGTTTCTGCTTGTCCTTTCTATTGTTTCAGGTTCGTAGTTTACTTCTGTTAGAACGAAGCAGTTTCTAATGTCATCTGTATCAGGTTAAACATGTTTGCTTATGTGAAGTTTGTAGTTTGTTTATGTGATTGAACAAGTTATTTGGCTTGCTAAGTACTATGTTTATTCAGCAATCATGTGATTTTGAAGTAGTAATGTTGCTTTTTAGTCTAAAAACAACTAAATACAAAGCAATATTTTTATGCTAAGTACAGTTTAGTTGTGTACACAAGCCCAGCTTCTTGAGGAGTGGCAGGAGTGGCATGGGTTGGAATACGCAGTTAGAGAGGCACATGTTTGCAGTCTGTAGAGCCACCGGCGTGTGTTACTGCAGGTGTCGGAGGCACGGAATTAAAGTCTCTACAGAAATGAAGGCACCACAAGCATCCATGCAGAGGCACGTGGACGGAGTAGCAGAGGTGAGCTCCGAATACATAGTTACAGGGTCACGGTTTGGAAGTGTGCAGAGCCAAGGTTGTGCGACACAATGGGGCATGTAAGAGTCATCACAAGTGTCATGTGAGAGAGGCACCTGGATGCAGGTACGCAAGGCACGGGATGCACTGTTGTGACGTTTGTGAAGAGACACAGGCGTGGTATCGCGACCATGTAAGTGTCGCGGGGTGTGACACGTTAGGCACGTGGATGCAGGCACATAAATCACGGAGGTGAAGACTCAACAGGCACGGAAGTTGGGTTGTTGTTGTTTCGAACAGCTATCAATACTGTGGATGTTCAAAAGTGTGGTACCAAAAGCATGCTTCTGAATACGCAGTTAGGGAGTCACGATTGCCAAGCCTCTAGAAAGTCACACGTGTCTGGCATCACGGGCATGGAGTGGTGTGGGGCTTCGAGAGGCATCAGTGGCCCTCAACCCTCTGGATGCATGGTGGTGTGGTAGGAGAGGCACCATTGTGGATGCACAGGAGTGGGGCCTCTAACAGCGTGAGTGGGTGGCACCACGTGCATTTGTTTGAATGCTCATTTAGAGAGTCACGTGTGTACTCACGCCAGATGCATGCTGTAGGTTGGTGGCATTCGGCAGCACACGGTTGCAGAGAGGAGGAATGTTTGCGAAACATCAAAGTCACCGGCGGTCACGCGTGAGGAGTATGTAGAGTAACTGCGCGTCGACGTGACGCACGTATGTCTAGGGACGGACTTGGGGCACTGGCTTGTGCAAGAATGCTTGGTTAATGAAGAATCAAGGAACTACATCAATAAAAAGAGTCTGCTGCTTCATTATCACAGTATGATGTGCGGTTAAACCGTTTTCTGATGTTTTGACGGAGCTAGGCTTGTTCGTTTATCAACAACTTTTTATTCCTTGATGTCGTCATAGATCTTTCTAATCTCATCGCCCATTTCGCTGGGTTCGATTGTATTCTGATTGCTAAATAGTAGCCTACACAGTTGTTGTGCTTTCCATTGTTCTGTGCCATCCTGTAAAAAATTCAGTGAAAAATAAGGAGAAAAAACACATCAGAATTAGGTCATGCAGTTGTATGATATCTTGCAGATTTATAGCGAGTTTTAAGCGAAAACTTACATCGAAATTATCTATCTCTTCGACGAAGTGGTTGCCATCAAAGAGATGCGCGAACCTTAGAACAGCAAACGGGGTTTCACCTTTGTTCACCTTTGGAACGTCCTTTAAAAATTGAACTTCCCATTTAGTCCTTTCCTTTTTGAATTTTTCACTGAGTAATATTTCGTATACTTCCTTGAACTCGGGCACCTGGGAATTGCATTTTGTTTTTGTTTTAGAGAGACATGTAGTGTAATTTGTAAAACTGAAAGACACTGTTATTTACAATTCTTACCAGTTTTTCTTTATGGTTGTGGTATTTTTTATGCTCCTTTTCTTTGTTTGCTTCATTGATTTCCATGTCAGCAATTTGCTTACTTAGTTTGCCATCATGCACGTGGCGAGCACGTTGTTTTTTCAGGTATTCTTGCCTCTTCAATTCTTCAAGAGAGGTTTCTTCAGGCTCGATGATTTGAAGCTTCCTTCTATATTTGTCGAGCACTAATAGTGTGTATCGGTCTTCCTTTTCAAATGGCATGAATACCTGCAGTACAGAAGTTTTATTGTTAGATGAGAGTTTAGAATATAGTATTTTGTTTGAAGTGCTTATTTTTATTTTGTTAGAGGAGAGTTTAGAATATAGTTTTAACGCAATTACCATTTTTGCTGTTTTGAGCTTGTCTAATTGACATTTCTTAAGGAATAAAGGAACCAAGGTATCCTTCTCTCATTCGAAATCATGTCTGAAGTCTGCCATAGATTTTTTTTTATCCTTTAAACCCAGAATATTTTGCAGGCAACAAATAAAAAACCATAAAAACCGAATTAGAAAGAATAGATCGGTACCAAGAGATTAAACAATCGTTGCAAAAAGACGAGTTTGTATGATCATTATGTTTTTTTTAAATTTACCTCTACAAAGCTTGGGCCTAATAATAGTCTATGTCTGTTGTATGTAGTTTGCTTGCTTCCCTCCCATACTTCTGCTAACTCATTGAGCACCTTCTTTTCCATTCCCTTATGATTTTTCTTGTTTGCAGGCCCAAAAATTTCCTTTAGGTTTGATCTAGTGAGAGTTGCGCTATTCCCCTATGGTTGTTCTCCCGAGAATACTACTTCTCTGCTTACAAGTAAAACAGTAGAAGAAAATTTTGTTGAGAATGTCACTTACAAGCTAGCTGATAAACATGAATTCAAGGTTCTTTCTAGTTTCTGTCTTATTTCTATGATTGCCGCGTAACTTTAACTAATTTTAGTT
Organism: Triticum aestivum; assembly: GCF_018294505.1. Taxonomy (NCBI): domain Eukaryota; kingdom Viridiplantae; phylum Streptophyta; class Magnoliopsida; order Poales; family Poaceae; genus Triticum; species Triticum aestivum. The sequence goes on along the minus strand of NC_057804.1, from coordinate 636,614,866 downwards.
GGAAAAGGAACCAAGTCACCTTTTGAATTTGTCCTGCCATGTGTCACTCATGACTATGTCGTAGAGCTCGTTTGCCTTACGCACGTGTTTGAACGAATGCTGGTGTTGCGGGTATTTGTTGGTGCTCCTTGATTGATCTTGGTTTTTTTCGTCTCGCTCTGTCAAAACAGATAAAAAATTATGGCTGTTGTTTCTAAAAGATATATTTGAAGCTCCTGTCATTTTGACTGATGGTAAAAATGAAAATAGTTATATTACCTTCCATGGGCGAAAAAAGGTTTGTAGTCTCTGGTTTGAAAACTTTGATTTTTTCAGGAAGTTGATGGTGCTTTATTTGGTTGGTTTTACCAAATATGAGTGTGTATACGTACTCTGGTTTCCATTCGGCATCCACCTTGCTGTGCTGCAGGCATGTCAAAATGCATGGTTTATAGTTACGTGTTGTCCACCATTGTGAATAAACTAATTGCGGTAATAAAGAAATCAAGTAATTTGACGTGTATGTACTGGTAACTTACATGAAAATCCTCTCTGTCCTTGACCAGTTCTTTCCCATTCCAGTGTTTCGCAAATTGGGCCGTGAAGTGTCCGCATTGTGTTCCTTCTTGCTTTGGTGTGCAGATCCTGTGAGGCCTTTCTGCTATCCTTGCCCAGTCTGGTTCGTTCTTGTCTTTTAGTTGGTGGTACTTGTTCATCAGCACCGACATCCTTCTCATCTGTGATTGCATTTTTGTTTTGTTGTTTGGGTGCGGCATTGATAAAAGTAAGAGTATCATACTATCGCGAGGAAAAGAATAAATCAATGTACAAAAGGTATGTACCAGTTCTGCTCAATGCACATGGTGTTTACTCCAAGACAAATTGGCGTAGTTTACATAGTTCAGTGAGTCAAGGATGTCGATGCTATCTCTGTACTTGTTCATTACATATAGCATGTAGTGCTTGTCTGTGTGATGAGGTATCATGATCTACATTGAGAGAGGAGATCGTTGTTGATGTAAAAATTGAATTTCATTTAATTGTTGAAGCTCAAGGAGAATAAGTCATGTGTTCAGTAATAGTTCCGAACTTACCATCTTCGAGTGCAGGGTGTTTTTACCTCGCACGAGTTATTCAAATGCTTGTAGTGCATCGTCTTCGTTGAATTCTGATAGCTCTCCTCTATTATAATTGAGACCTAGCACCATCTTCAAGAAATAGAGTGTGTGGTATTAGTTAAATATTCTACCATAGTAATGACGGTGGTGTTTTTGTGGGTGAGGTATGCATACATTTGCGAATTCTGTAGGGAGTACAGTTGTGACGTCTGGGTTGAACTATTTCTGTTCTGTCCATTCGTCCAGTAACGTGTTTAGCATGGAGCCCTCCATTTGTGCATTTCCTTTCCCTGCTTGTTCCATGAAGGATTTTCCTGAAATGTAGCCTTCGCTCTTTGAGGTTTATATAGCTGTTCTCTGCAAGCAAGGAGGGTTTAGAATTACGTGAGTGAATGGTTAGTTGGATGTTAGAGAATGTGCAGCTCTGTGTAATCGTTTCCATGGAACAAGGAGAATCTGCTTGCCGTCCGCATTCTTTATGTCCTTGTCGGCTCATAAGATATCTATGCAGCTGCATGGCCTTTTCCTTGTAAATGAAATCTCCTGGAACAAGTGCTGGAGCGTTGACTTTCTCAATTTCCTTGCTTGCTTGCTTGAATGGCCTCTTAGTTGAGATTATGTTTGCTGAGCTGATCTCATGTGATTGAATCATCAAGGGTTTTGGGGAACTTGTCTGCACTCTTGCAAGATGCCTTCCCCTTTTCTTGTCGTGACCTAACTGTGCCTGCTTGTTAAGCTGCCCAGGTGTTGGTGTGTCCTTTTGTGTGTTGTTGTTTTTGATGCTCGGTTCTATTGAGACTTCAGCATCGCGTTTCCTCTTTTGAAGTATCTTTTCTAAGAAATTCTTTCCTTTCTGCTTCTTTTCTTCTTGTGCATGTTTTGCCTCTGGTGATGTTCCTGATATGCAATCTTCGCCAACAGGGTTCATGTTCTGTTTAGAAAGCTGTTGTTGGCGAGTTGGTACGCTCTTTGTCCTATTATCCACTTCTAAAGGAGAGCGTGTTATGCCTTCGTTGTTTTTATCTAGGGGTGGGCTGTCTGGTTCTATCGGCGGATCTTTCCGTTCATTTTCCTTTTGTAAATCAGTGTCTGGCTGCGCGTGTTGTTCCCTCTGTAAACCAACATCTGTCTGGGCTTGTTCTTTCGCGAGTGCTTCTTCAGACACCTTGGTGGTATCCTTGCTGCTCACATGATAATCTTCTTTCTCCTCATCACTGCTTGTGTCATTAATGTCAATAACTTTTATCTCTTGAGCGCTTGTCCCAATGTGCTCAGAAGTTGGAGGAATCTCTTGTTGAACTATGTCACAATGTATTCGTTCCATTTCATTGTCTTCCATATTGACCTCAGGTTTCAGCATATCTGTTAAAATAAAAAATAAAAACTTATTGGTGTGTCTCTGAAAATTAGATAAGTAGAATTTTACTTTGTTGTCTTCAGTAAGACAAACCTGCGGTGTAGTTGATTAATGACAGCGCGGCCGTATCTCTGTATTGGCTGAATATTTGATAGAGAATTTTCTTTCTCAACTCTAGGACATGTTCCTCTGTTAGTAACACTGTTTCTCCATCGTCGGTGTAGTGCTTTGCGTTCATGAACATATAGAACGCACATTCGAGTCTGCAGGTAGAAGGATGATTGATTATTGTCGTTGTCCAAAGATGGTAGGGCAGTTTAGGTGAAGTTTTCCTAATGTCCTATGTTTTTTATGGATTGCATTAATAATTTTTACAGTGAGTAAGGAAAAGGAGAAAGGTTTGTAGTGCTTACGTTTTCCCCTGAAGTGGCACCTTCATTTTGACCTTTTTGAAATGGTCAATATTACTTGGAGACAGTTGGATCAATGGGCTTATTTGCTTCCATATCCTCTTTACTCTGCTTGTTACTGTGTTGAAGTAGTCCGTTGTGCCTATATATTCATCTGGTAAAGAGTCAAGGAGTTCAAAGCACTCTTTTTTCATGTTAATTGTAACAATGAAGTAGTGGCCCACAGTTCTTTGTTTTTGTTGAACATGCCCGCCTATGCAAACTGGCAGAAAGAACTGCAAAAATGCAAAATAAATAAATAAGGGATCCTTTTTGGATTTAGTCATGATTTGTTGATTGTTAGACGTAATTGTAGTGCCGAGATTGTATCTCTTATCTGTAACATGAGATGTTCTTACCATGTCGAAATCTTGTAGTTGCTCTCCTCCTTCCAGATCAAGGAATCTTTTAAGCCTTTTAGGAATTGTCTTGTCTCTGACGTGTGCTTCGTCTTTATTTTTGAACTCCAACGGATCTTCATGGTTGGCCATGTGTATTGATGCCTGCTTGTTTTGTCACATGTGCGTAGAAGAAGTTTGTAAATTCAATTGTACAGAGAGGTTGATTGATCGATAGAGTGATATTCATTGTTGAAACTTGAGCTCTACTTACGGTGTTGTATGTTGATAGAATCTTTCTCTTTGTGCCCCTGAGTTGCTTTTTCAACATCTGTAGCATGACTGCCATGGTTTCGCTGTGCACTGGCTTTCCAATGTCGAAGCTTTGTGCCATGTGGCTGACTGTTACTGTTGTCGTCTCTGTATTTATTAAAATCTCGTGCCTGCAACACACACACACACACACACATATATATATATACAGGTATACATATAAAATGTTTAAGGTAGGAAATCATTGGAAGAAAATAATTCTTTGGTGTTAACATGAACTTACCCTTTGTCCTTATTCGCTGTCATGACGTTGTTGTACATGTGTTCGATCCCTTCATATTTTGTCCCTTCTTCGATGGCCAGGTTTTGTATGATCAACGGTTCATGTTCTGTTTGAGTGCTGTCCTGGGTTACCGCCGTGTTTGTGGCGGCAACATCTTTTATAGCACAATGTTTCTTGTCTGATGGTGCGGCCTTTTTCTTGTTGCTGTCTGACTCTCTCTCTGGAATGTTTGTTGCATGGTTTTCCAATGCACTGTGGCCCTTTGCTTCTTTACTTGTGTTTGCGTGCGTGTCCTGTTGAAGTTTTTGCGTTATCGTGCAAAAGCGTGGTTAAAAAATAAATAAATACACTCGTTATTTTCACTATAGTTTATTGTCCGTTCCCTAAGAAAAATACTCAAATGTTTAGTGTGTCTTTTGAACTTTTTTTTTATTGTAGCTTCACCTTTTCAGTCGTTTCCGCCGATGCTGCCTCTTCGACCTTTTCTTTGGTGAGTGGAGCTTTTTGGACCTCCTCTGGATCTTTTTTGTTTTGTTCATCCGTGGTGTGGTCATTTTTTTCTTGTGGCTGTTGAGACATAGAGGTAGGTAAATGAGATCGCATTTGTGTCTTTGTTCACTCAAATTTCTAATTTCCTTAAAAGCAGGTTATCTCACTTCACCTTTTTGATCTTTTGCGTCGTCGTTGCCATCTCTGTTATTTCTTTCTCGGACAGTGAAGGTTTTCTGGCTTGGTCTACGGCGGTTAGGTTGTCCGTTGTTGGAAGAACATCTTCTACTTGTTCCATTCCCTTGTGTTGTTGTGTTTGTTTGCCTTGAATATTGGTGCTCTCCTCTGTTTCTTGCATCTGTCGGAACACAAAAAGTAATTAAAATGTGCCTGTGTTTCTTTCTGGTGGATGCATTTTTTTATATGCTATAGAAAGAGGTTTTGTAGCTTGACCTCTACATTGAATCTCTCCGGTGCCGTGCCTGTCACTTCTTCTCTGTCTTGTGGAGTTTTTGTACATTGTCGAGCGGTAGCAGCACTTTCTATCGCTTCTCGAGGCACATCTTCTGCTTCATTTGTTTCTTTTTTCTGTTAAATCAAAATATGTAAATAAAGTTTGGACTTCATCTGTGCATGCATAACTTTTTTGTTTTAACGTTGTAGGAGCAGGTGCGTGTAGCTTTACCTCATTGGTCTTTGATGATGGTGTACTGGGTACCGTTTTAGTCAACATTTGCCCTTGTTTTTTGGTTTGTTCTGTCTATACTCCTTTCTTTGGCATGAACGTCCTCGTTTGTTTCCTGCGTTTCATGAAAAACGAAAAGCATGATTCATTGCTTGTAATTCTTGTATTACTGTGACAGGTTGTCCTGGGCAGTACATTTCTTATAAATTTTGGAAAAATGGTTCTTGTTGAATTTTACCTTTGCACTGGTGGTTGGGATATCCGTTTGTGCGTCCACTTTTTCTTTGCTTTGTATGCCAGCCTTGGGTGTGTCACCAGGTGGAGTGTTTGAGGCTTTCTCCCCTGTATTGGTCATCTGAAATGCTCTTGTGCTGAAAAGCTCTTCTATATGAACTTTCTATTTTGCATGGGCATCCTCTTCTCTTTGCTATGCTTGTAATACCTGGTAGTTGAAACAATATGAGTTAACGGTATTTGGGCAAAGTGGGTTTGGAAGTTTTACCTCTTCTTTGTTGTTTTCTTCTTGTTTTTCTGCCGTGGTGTTAACAGTCGATGCTAGATCAGCCCGTGGCTCATTTGCGGGAGCGTTGATATGATACTTGTCCGGCTGAGTGTATATTTTGTTGCAGATTTGTCAGTTAACTCAAGACCGTTTTTAGTTTAGAGAGAAGAGACTGATTTTTTATACTCACGTCTTTGCTACCTCCGATCCTATTCGTCTCTTGTACTGCTCCTGTTGACGCTCTTGAGGGAGCATTATCTATTGTTGGGTTGCTTGTTCTATTGCTTCCATCCTCTTGCTCGGTGTTCTTGACGACATGCTGTTGTTGGCCTTTATGTTTCGGTGGCATTTTGTTGCCGTGTCCTTGAGAGAATTGAAGGCAGGTTTTTTAAGTTCAAGTTTGAAAGCATCGCTTTTGAGTCACTTTTTCCATTTACCTGTTTCTCATCTTGATTCTCTGCTTCTGCAGCTACTTTTCTACCTTGTTCTTGCTGTCCTTCGGCACTTGCTGTGTTGGTTGATACGTGCTCCTTGTTTTGCTCTTTTTGCACCTTGTTATGTTCTTCTGTCTCCCTCTTGCTAATTCTCGAGTTCTATGTTCTTGATTTTGTTATTCTTTTCTTCCCTTCATGTTTGTTTTGTTGGTCCTGTTCTTCCTTCTTTATTTTTCTCCTCCCTCCTGGTTCTGCTGCGGCTACGACTTCTTTCATGTGGTTGCCATGTACAAGTGCAGCTGTGTCTCCTGCGTCTGCTCGGTCCTGCAACTTCAATGTCGTCTCTTCTTGAAAGCTCACTCTGCGAACAATTTCCTAAAATTCTCTAAGTCGTTTGAGAGAATCAATCACGGCCGTTGTTTGTTGCACCACTGTCTTCTTCATTCTTTCATCTAATTCCTTCTCTTGTTCACTGCATTGGTGTCCAGCCCTGGTCGTTATTCCAGGTATCTGTTTTGTTTCGTCAAGTACTTGTTTCAACATTTCTTCCGTCCTTCCAAATATTTCATATGATCCTATGCTGGTGCCTGTGACTGGTTCCTTGCTTCCACTTGTGCTGACGTGTGCTTCGTCCTGTCGCTTGGTTGGAGGTGGTAGTAGCTTAGTCGTTTGCTGGTGCTCCTGTTGTTGTGCTGGTATCATCTGTATTGAATACGAAGGTGTTGCTGTGTTGGCATAGAAGATCCTCTCTGTTGTTCCTTTCCATGTCTGCATTGTTTTGGCAGGATGGAATTGGTTAGACTGGAAACCGTTTTTATAAGGGATAATGCATATATATATTCACTAGGGCTATACCTGCATCTTGCCAAATTCATAGTCATTTGGTCGTGCTTTTCCGTCTGTTTTCATGTCTGCTCTAGCTATTTTCCTTAGGTCACTCTCTTTTAGGTGGTTTGCTCGCGGTAACGATGTCTTGTCCATTGTCTTGGCAATCTTGCGCATTTGTTTTGTGTCGGTCGGCAGCAGCAGGCAGTCGAGGTACATTATTACTGGTCCATGTGCCAAACCATTGAGATGCTTTTTGTTATTTTCTCCTTGAGGCAACAACATGTGCTTCTGCCATATCTTGCCTCCTTCCTTAATACTTTCGACAATTACCTGGCAGAAATCCATCTTTGCCATTTCTGGATAGTCCAAGTCCTTGACCATAATGGCTTGTTTGCTGAAGGTAGGGGAGGTTGTTCCACAGAAAATGTTGTGGAAAAAAATAAGGAAAAATATTTAACTGATTTCCTGTTTGATTGTTCGTCATCTTGTTTCACCAATTTTTCTAGTTCTTTAAACAGATCGTTGTGATGGAAATCCATTTTCTTGAGGCCAAGTTATGTGACCAGTTCGCTCATTGTATCGATGGAAATCTTTGGCCTTGGTGTTGTCCTTTGCGTACCGTTTGGGTATCCAAACACCTTGTGGATGCCTTCCTTTGTTATTATGATTTCTTTCTGCTGATCAGCTTCACCGAACGTTATTTTCATGGTTTCTATGTCTAGTTTGTCGTAGATGTGTGCTGCAAGCAGTTTGCAGATTGAGCGCTTTATTTGGCATTCCTCTATGCTTCCAAACCCGGCTTTCCTAACATCTTGCCGGTGATGTTCCTCAAGTAATTTCCATGCTCTATTGACATTATCAAATGATGCTCATGCCTTGATTTCACATTTGTCCTTATTTGTTGTTGCCTCCTATTCATCATCCGTTGGTGCTGCCAATTCTTTTCCACTTGTCTTTCTTCTCTTTGTGCACTTCTGTCTTGTTTTTACCTATTGAGAAAAAGAGGGTTTTGTTATAGAGGATGGTTTGGTTTTCATGGGTGAAAAATGGTAGCAAAAATCTGTAGAGAAAATGGTTTTTACATCATCGTTGTTGTCCTCTGCGGCGCCACCGTTCTCCCTTGCAGCACCATCACCCTCTGTACGAATGACATCATCATCATGTTTTGTGCCATCGTCGTCGTCGGCAGCATCACGCTTTGACTCTTTGCTGGCATCATCCTCGTCTTCTTCCAACCATTGTCTTTTGTTTTTCTTCTTGGCTTTATTTACATCATTGTCGGCGCGTGGAACTGCTGGCGGGAGTATCATTAGAGGACTTGGCTGTTGCTGCTTCAAGGTAGCACCATCGCTGATGAGTTGAGTTTTGTCCTTTCTCTTTTGTCTTTTTTCTCTAGGAGGAATGACAATCTTGGTTTCTGATTGCTCCTCTTTTCTACTACTAGTCACTTGCTTTTTGTTGCCCTCCCTGCTGGATGCTAGTGCTGGCACTTTCTCGGGTGCTTCGCTGTCCATGTTCTGCTTCGTTCTTTTTTCTGACGGGTCAGGAGAGATGACTGATTTTTCTAGATATGAACTATTAAGTTCAAACAAAATCGTTTCAATATCTCCTTCTCCGTCACCTGCACGATGATTATGTAACAAAAGGATTACAAAGTAACATCAAAATAAATGGGATCTAGTTTTAAAACTGTGTCTTCCACAGCTGCACAAAAAGAATCTGAAGCTTAATCTACATAGATTCATAAGATAGCCCTTTTCTTTCATTTCGTGACCTAAAAAAGTGATCAATCCATTGTTTTCTTGTTATATCAAGTATTCCCACTAACTCTTTGTTTGGCCAACCAGTGATAGAAATTAGGGTCACGTGTGAGCAGTATGTCAGTTGTCAAGTCCATATCAGTGAGGGGAAGTCTTTTTTATAGGAAAAAATACACTACAAATGATATTATGTAAATTGGAGCAATAACTGTAAGGTTTAGAGTGTATGATAAATGCTCTCGGATGAATAATAATACACATAGTGTGTGAAAATTTTCATCGAAGTGTAATTTCCTAGGATTTTGTGGACGTAATTGGTTAACTTACTCCTGCTGCTACATAGTTTTTGTTATATGGATTCTGTGAGCCTTTTATAGTACCTTGCTGCACGGCAGGCTATTCCGCAGGTACCCTGTTTTCCTTATTACCAGTCCTTGCTGCATAAAAATGCCCAGGCGTTAGGAGCAGTAGAAGCATAATTGAATTTCACAACAAAAAGAGGAGATGCATCCCGTGGACAAAAAAAGTAGCATTGTCGGAGAGGCACAGGTTGTTTCACGCTATAAGCACACAGCTATGAGAGAGGCACGAACGTTAATTGGAGAGAGGCACAAACATTAATACGAGAGATGCACGTAATTTGAAATAGGTACAATCAACGGATATATAGAATCTCCTGTAAATACCAGGTTTTGAATTTAAGGATGCTCTCATGGTTTGAATCTAGAGCGGTGTTCTAGATAGTTCTGGCGTGCACAATACGTTTTAGGCAAATTTCTTGCGAGCAGATTTCTCTGATGGGTAAGGGTAGCATCCTATTGCACGTGTGCCTACCTTATTTCAATTTTGCTAGAAAAGTCTAGACAGACTTTTTGGAAAAACGGTTTTGTGTGGCGGTTAGGGTTCATGTCCGTCAAAAAGGGGGAAAATCTCTTTGATCGACCTATGGTAATGGAATGTAATGGATTAATATTTTTTTACCTTCGATTGCTTGTGAGGGATTCGTCGCATCCATCGGCTTGTTTTTGTCCTTGCTCTCTGTTGGTATCTCCATCGCGAGCACGGGTCGTCACCGTCAGTCGCCGCCGCCGCCGAGAGAGGTTTTTGATGCTTTCGCGGGCACCGACCGACTACCTGTATCTCGAAGTGGATGGCGACTGGTGGGTGAGGTGAACGCGATTTGGATTTTTGGTTGGTCTGCTGGATTGGACAATGGGGGAAGAAGGAAAAACAAGGGTGTTCAAGAGAGGGGAACTGGTGAAGTGTTCGAGATTTTCGATGCGAAAGCAAAAGCAAGAAAGTAGTGGAGGGAGAGAGGGAAATGGTCGAACCGTCTCGAATCTTCGACCGTCCGTCTGGACATGAAGATTGATGTAACTTTCTGTGGGCTTTGATGGGCTTGTTTTTTCCTTGCTTGCTCAACTGCCGGAGCATTTTTATTTTCGTGTGGTGACATCCAGGGTGGCATGGTTTGGTGTTACCCAGAGTCACGTTCGTGCCTGCGTGTGTCACAGACGTTTTCTATGGCGTTTCATGGTGAGGCGCATGGAAGTGAGGCCACCATCGCTCATCCTCCTATGGAAAAAGAGGATGCGTCTCGAATCTTAGACCGTACGTTTGCACATCAAGAGTGCTGCATCTTTCTGTGTACTTTGATGAGCTTGTTTTTTGCTTGGCCTTCTTAACTCTTAGTCTGTGGGATGTTAGCATTTTTTGATTTTAGTGTTGTTGCGTGATGCACAGGGGCATGGTTTGGCGTTACTCAGAGTCACGTTTCATGGTTCTTTGTGTTTCAGATGATTCCGGTCGCCAGTTCAATCGGAGAGGCATGGACATGAACTCAAGGGAAGCATGTTAACACATTCGTTAGAGTCTCGTTACCACGGGTGTATGCTTTTGGTATTTCCAAATGATTCTGTTCACTCGTTCTATTGGAGAGGAATGGACGTGAATCCGGCGGAGGCAAGTCTTCTTATTAGCCAGAGTCACGTTTGTTCACGCGTGTGTTACGTGCATTTTCTCTGGCGAGTCACTGTGAGGTGCGTGGAGGTGAAGCCCAGTTGGCACTGTGTTACTAATGCAGCATGCACGTTCCTGACGCTGTGTATGTAAATGTTTTTCTTGTCAACTCGTTGCTTTGTTGTGGAGAGTCACGGTGCTGCGTTCCAGGGATGCATTGTTTGATATTAGGGGGAGTCACATTCGTGCCTGCGTGTGTTACAGACGTTTTCACTAAGGTGTCACCTGGAGACGCGTGCAAGTTAATTCCTGTATTTGTGTTTGAAATGATTCCATTGAGACTATTATTTGGAAATGGTATAATATAGAGTCACGCTCATCTGTGTTTGTGTTCAGAATAATTCCGTCGACTCGATCAGATGGAAAGTCCCGGGCCTTAATCGCACAAAGGCACAGTTTGGTTCGAAGTCATGGTGAACACCCATTGCTTACTCTGTGAGGCACGGAATGGCCTATTCGAGAGATGCTGGTGTGGTATATTCTGCGCACGGTCATGGGTCGTAGGAAGGCAAGGCATGGTATCCTGTATTTGTGTTCAAAATGATTCCATTGACTCGTTCAGAAGAAGAGGCACGGGCATGAATGCCATGAGGGCATGGTTGGGTCTGTCGGAGCGTCACATTTCGTACGTTTATTATGGAAAAAAGCGGAATGGGTTTAGATGTTAACGCTAAAAGTTTACAGTCGAGGTGTTTAAAAGCGTAAGCTCCTTGTTTTTAAAAGCCACGGCTTCGTGCTGAGTTGCGTGGCGCTTCTTTTATTAAAAGGACGGGCGTGAAGTGAATACATCCACAGTTCTGTACCAGGTAGCGACATGACTTGTACACTAGCGATGACGTGGATGTTCGTGGCAGTGTTAAGGGTCACATGCACGGGCGTGAAGCGCTAAAAGGCATGCTACCGTATAATATAGAGTCACGCTCCCGTATGTTTGTGTTCCGAATAATTCCGTCGACTCGATCAGACGGAGAGGCACGGGCGTTCAGCCCACAAAGGCACCGTCAGGGTTCGTTCCTTGGTTGTTAGGCGCACAGACGCGTGGATGTAGAAGGCACATTTTTCAAGCAAATAACACACATCATGATCCCACGTTTTTCAAGCAAAACACAGACCTGAAGTTCGTATAGCCACAGTTCTGTACTAAGTATTTGTGTTTGAAATGATTCCGTTGAGACTGTTATTTGGAAATGGTACAATATAGAGTCACATTCGTCTGTGTTTGTGTTCAGAATAATTCCGCCGACTCGATCAGATTGAGTGGTACGGGCGTTAATCGCACAAAGGCACAGTTTTGTTCGAAGTCATGGTGAACACCCACTGTTTACTCTGTGAGGCACGGAATGACCTATTCGAGAGACGCTGGTGTGGTATATTCTGCGCACAGTCATGGGTCCTTGGAAGGCAAGGCATGGTATCCTGTATTTGTGTTCGAAATGATTCCGTTGGGTTGTTCATAAGAAGAGGCACGGACATGAATGCCATGATGGCATGGTTGGGTCTGTCGGAGCATCACGTTTTGTACGTTTATTATGGAAACAAAGCGGAATAGGTTTAGATGTTAACGCTAAAAGTTTACTTTGCACAGTCAAGGTGTTTAAAAGCGTAAGCTCCTTGTTTTTAAAAGCTACGGCTTTGTGCTGAGTTGCGTGGCGCTTCTTTTATTAGAAGCATGGGTGTGAAGTGAATACAACCACGGTTTTGTACCAGGTAGCGACATGACTTGTACACTAGCGATGGCGTGGATGTTCGTGGCAGTGTTAAGGGTCATAGGCACGAGCGTGAAGCGCTAAAAGGCATGCTACCGTATAATATCGAGTAATGCTCCCGTGTGTTTGTGTTTCGAATAATTCCGTCGACTCGATCAGACGGAGAGGCACGGGCGTTCGGCCCACGAAGGCACCGTCAGGGTTCGTTCCTTGGTTGTTAGGTGCACGGACGCATGGATGTAGAAGACACGTTTTTCAAGCAAAGAACGCACATCACGATCCCATGTTTTTCAAGCAAAACGCGGACCTGAAGTCCGTATAACCACGGTTCTGTACTAAGTAGCGTCATGAACGAGTCACCTGGAGTAAGATTTTGATATAAATATCATTTCAAAAATGTCAATGGATAATGGTATGAATTCGACAGTAAGTTCTCTGGAATACAGACAGACGTACACAGTAAGTTAACTGTGTTTGAGATGTTTTGCTGAATATGTACGGACCACTGGAAAGAAGTTGAGTGGTTGTGGTGTGGACGAACGCATGGGGAGACGAAATAATAGTACTGGTGTTTCCCAGGCATGCAGAGTTCGAGGTATTTAAGAGAGATTGGGAGAATTCGAGGCGCCGGTTACTCTGTTTGACCATCTGACTGGTGTGCGTATGTTATAAAAAGCTACCTACTCATCAAACACCCCACGTCCACAATTCTCCAGAGACAGACACCTCTTTCTTGTTGGTAGCTCCTTGCTTTCGCCATGGGCGGTAAGAGGGGTTCTGGGTGTTCAAGCAACCAGGCAGTGAGGACAAAAGCCGCGGAAAGAAAGGAGAGGTGCCGCCGCTACGCCATAGCGGCGACAGGAATATCCTGCCCCGTTGCCCATGTGTCGAACGATCTCTCGCGTGGATACGATTCCTCCCACAAGCGCATTCGCCATGGAGACGATCTCGGCAAGATGGCAGTACATAATTCCTTAGCCAGCTACGACTTGCTCGATGAGCTAATTAAGCAGCAACAGTTCATCGCTCGCTGGAGAAGTTGCTGCAGCAGAGCAGTGCCTTTGTGGAGAAGTCCACTGGTCTCATAGTTCGATCTGTGTGTGAAAATGAGAAGCTTCTCAACGAGCTCGACCAGAAGGATCAGGAGGCCACCCTCTTGAAGAATCTGTATGAGGAGAGCCATGCGTTGGTGCAGAAGCTGTCGGGCGAAGTGGGGAACTTATGGATGAGAAGGCTGAGGTCCTCGTCAAGTACAAGAGCCTGGTGGAGGATTCCTTTGCTGTTGTGGAGGAAAGTTATGAGGCAACAAAGAAGGAGATTTAAGACGTGCTCACCCACCAGCCGATTAAGAACGTTGCTGGAGTGTAGGCCTTTTGTACTGCCATGAATCTGTAATTCATTTATGCATTGCATTGTCGTCGTGTTGTTTCTCTTGTTGGTACATGTAGATGAGTAGGCTAGGGTCATCGATGTCGCGTGTTAGCAGTTGGAGCACGGTTGTGCTTCCACCAGAGGCACTTCGTTCGCCCGTGGGGAGCACGTTTTTGCGAACCGTGCGTAGTTTTGGTTCAAATGATTCCGCTTACTCGTTCACTTGGATACGCACGGGCGTGGAGTCTATTGAGGCACGTTTTTCCATTAGGCTGAGTCATGTTAGGCAGGCGGGCGTGTCGATGTAGAAGTCACGTTTTTCAAGCAAAGAACGCACGTCATGGTGCCAAAACATGAAGGTGAAAGCGTGGCCGATTCGAGAGACACGAATATGAAAAGCACGAACCTGAAGTCCATGTACTCTCGGTTCTGTAGTAAGCAGGGTCATGATTTGTACTCTTAAACTCGTGGACTTTCGTGGCTCTTTGTGTTGCAATATTTCGGGTCAGAGGCACGGGCGTGAATCCCAGAAAGGCATGGCGTGGAATTACAAAGAATCACGGTTCTGTGTTAAGTGGCGTCATGACTTGCGTACTCATGACGGAGTGTATGTTTCAGGCGACAGGCACGGTTGTGAAACTCACAAAGGCATGGTCCAGTTTTAAATAGAGTCACACTTGCCTGGTTTCTGTTCTGAATGCTTCCGTCGACTCAAACAGAAGGAGAGGCACTGCCGGTGAGCCCGCAAAGGCATAGCTTTGCATTACGTACAGTTACGTTCATTTCTTTAATTGGGGTAACCCAGCGGAGTGGGTTGAGATGCGAACACTCGCTGTTGACTCTGTGACGCACCGAATGGCCTATATGAGAAATGCTGTTTTTAAAAGGTTATTTCCTACCCTAAAAAAATGTTATTTCCTTGTTTTTAAAAGCACAACCACACTTCTTTCTTGATGTTAGGTATATTACTCGATACAGGCGCGGACTCGATCAGATGGAGAGGCGCGGGCATGGTGTGGTATTATATAGAGTCACACTCGTCTGTGTTTGTGTTCCGAATAATTCTGTCGACTCGATCAGATGGAGAGGCACGGGCGTCAATCCCACAAAGGCACAGTTTGGCATTACCCACAGTCATGTTCGTTTCTTTAATTGCGAAAACCCAGTGGAAAGGGGTCAGATATGAACACTCACTGTTTACTCGGTGAGGCAGATAATTGCTTGTTTGAGAGACGCTGCCATGGTGCAGAGTCACATTCGTTCATTTATTGTGGAAACCTAATGGACCGATTGGCGTCTCCTCGTATTCGGGTGTGAACGCCATGTGGCGCCGCTTCGGAAACCCAATGGTCCGACAGGCGTCTCCTCCGGTGGCGCCGCTTTGGCTCGTCGTCTGAGGTGATCCTCTGGCTATTTAAGGCGGACAGACGGAGTCTTGAAACGCTAGCCACATCCTACTCCTCCCTTTGTCTGCTGCCATGTCTTCCATTTCTCTTGCTCCTCTCTATCCTTTGACCGTCTCCGCCATGGCTGGGCAGAAGAAGACTTCTCCGAACCTCCATGCCCTGTCACGGGAGGATATCCCGGCCGGTGAGGGTTCCTCGTCTGTAAGTTCACCCTGTTTCTGGTTTTCCTTCATTTGTTTTTTCTTTGTTTCTCCTACTTGATTTAGTTTGTTAAACATGAATTATTGTGGTTAGCTGATTCCTAATTTGATGCCGGTGTGTCTTGCTGGTACTGATTTACAGTCAGTTGGAGCTACTCTCATTAACCTGGTCAATGGGATGAATGCCTTGGTTTCAATTGCAAAGGTTGATAGAACGTACAAGGAGTTGCTGGAGGTCACCTATGAATGGCAGCAGTTCTACCAGGAAAGAAGAGAAGACTTGGAGAAGGCCAATGCCATGATCGTAGAAATTACGGCTGTGAGGAGTAATCTCCTTGAAGAGCACACTCGGTCGTTGGAGGAATTGACGTCAGCTGTGAAGCGACTTGAAGAGAATACGAAGGCGCTGAAGGAGGAGATTGATGAACTGCGCCGGGAGAAAACCAACAAGAAGGTCGGAGGGGACTAGATATACAGCAGCGGCCCTGTTTGTTGTGTGCGTCTGGTGTTGTTAAGCAGTGGAGTGGAGTTTCTTACCTTGTCTTGTGAAATTTTGCTGTCAGCTACTTTGTTAACAAAATGTATTTTGGTTTCGAGTATCATTGTAATTAGGCGCCGTTACTTATGATGCAGGGGAGGTGAAGTCTCTGCAACCACTTTTGTGAACCTAGTATTGTAATGACTTGCGTACTGATGTAGGCGTGTACGTTCGTGGCTTTTGTGTGTTGCAGTGTTTCGGGTCACGGATACGAGCTTGCATTCCACAAATTCATGGTGTGGTTTTACATAGAGTCACGTTCGCCTGTATTTGTATTTGAAATGATTCTGTTGACTCGTTCAGAAAAATAGGCACGCAGGCAGGTGAATCCCATGGGGGCATGGTTTCGTCTTTCGCATAGTCACGTTCGTATGTTTATGATGGAAAGAAAGCAGAATGGGTTTAGATGTTAACGCTAGTTGTTTACTTTGTGAGTGGCCGATTCGAGAGTCGAGTTGTTTAAATGCGTAAGTTCCTTGTTTTTAAAAGCCATGGTTTTGTACTGAGTTGCGGCGCGCTTCTTTTATTAGAAGCACGGGGGTGAAGTGAATACATCTGCGGTTCTGTACCAGGCAGCGACATGAGTTGTGTAGCACGGGCGTGAAGCGCTAAGAGGTATGGTGCCGTATAATACAGAGTCATGCTCCCCCGTGTTTCTGTTCCGAGTACTTACGTCGACTCGGTTAGGAGAGGCACGGCCTGTGAGCCCACAGAGGCATAGCTTTGCGTTACACATAGTCACGTTTGTTTTTTTAACCCAGCGGAATGGGTTGAGACGCCCACACTTGCTGTTGAATCTGTGAGGCACCGAATGCCTATGTGAGAGACGCTGTTTTTAAAAGCTTATTTCCTTGTTTTCAAAAGCACAATCATGCTTCTTTATTGATGTTTCTTATATTACTCGATAGAGGCGTGGACTCGATTAGATGGGAGAGGCACGGGCATGGTGTGGTACTATATAGAGTCACACTCGTCTGTGTTTGTGTTCTGAATAATTCCGCTGACTCGATCAGATGGAAACCCAGCAGAAAGGCACCATTTGGTCTTACCCACAATCACGTTCCTTTCTTTAATTGCGGAAACCCAGCGGAAAGGGTTCAGATGTGAACACTCACTGTTTACTCGGTGAGGCACGGAATGGCTTGTTCGAGAGAAGCTGCTGTGGTGTATTCTTTACACGGTGGTGGGTCCCAGGAAGTGACGGCGTGGTATTGTGAAGAGTCATGTTATGTTGTTTTCGTGTTCCAAATGATTTTGTTGAACCGTTCGCGATGGCAGGCACATCCGTGCAGCGCGGGGAGGCGTGGTTATGATTTACCAAGAGTCACATTCGTGCGTTTATCGTGGAAACCCAACGGTTCGACGGGCGTCTCTTCGTATTCGGGAGTGAACGCCATGTGGCGCCGCTCCAAAAACCTAATGGTCCGACGGGCGTCTCCTCCGGTGACGCCACTCTGGCACGTCGCCCGAGGCCAGGCTCCGGCTATTTAAGGCGGACGGACGGAGTCTTGAAACCCTAGCCACATTCTACTCCTCCCTTCGTCCGCCGCCAGGCCTTGCTTTCCTCTTGCTCATCTCTATTCACTGACCATCTCCGCCATGGCTGGGCAGAAGGAGACTACTCCGGACTGCCGTGCCCTATCGCAGGCAGATATCCCTGCTCGCGAGGGTTCCTCGTCTGTAAGTTCACCCTGTTTCTGCTTCTCCTTCATTCGTTTTTTCTTTCTTTCAGCTGCTTTGATTTAGTTTGTGAAACATGATTTATTGTGGTTAGCTGACTCCTAATTTGATGCAGGTGTGTCTTGCTGATACTGATTTACAGTCAATTGGAGGCAGGGTTAGTCTGCGTCATGCTCTTGAACAAAAGTCTCCTGCTGTAGAATTGGGGAGCAGTTGTGGCTCGAGAGAGAAGGGAATGGTGAGTGGGGCGGCGATGGCAAGTGTTGTGAGGTCCTTGTTTGTTACTCTCAATAACCTGGTCGATGAGATGAATGCTTTGGTTTCAATTCCAAAGGCTGACAAAACGTACGAGCAGCTGCTGGAGATCACCTACGCTGGAAAAAGCTTTGCCAGGAAACAATGGAAGATTTGGAGAAGGCGAATGCCAGGATCGTAGAAATTACGGTTGAGACGAGAAATCTCCTTGAAGAGCACACCCGGTCGTTCCAGGAATCGTCCGCAGCTGTGAAGCGACATGACGAGAATATGAAGGCGTTGAAGGACGAGATTGATGAACTGCGCCAGGAGAAAACTAACAAGAAGGTCGGTGGGGACTAGATATACAACAGCATCCCTGTCTGTTGTGTGCGTCTGGTGTTGTTAAGCAGTGGAGTGGAGTTTCTTACCTTGTCTTGTGAAATTTCTCTATCAGCTACCTTGTTAACAAAATGTATTTTGGTTTCGAGTATCATTGTAATTAGGCGCCATTACTTATGATGTCCGGGACATGAAGTATTTGCATCCACGGTTGTGAACCTAGTATTGTAATAACTTGTGTACTGATGAAGGCGTCTACGTTCGTGGCTTTTCTGTGTTGCAGTATTTCGGGTCACAGACACGGGCTTGCATCCCACAGATTCATGGTGTGATTTTAATAGAGTCATGTTCGCCTGTATTTGTGTCCGAAATGATTCCGTTGACTTGTTGAGAAAAATAGGCATGCACGTGAATCGCATGGGGGCATGGTTTCGTCTTTCCCATAGTCACGTTCGTACGTTTATCGGGAAAGAAAGTGGAATGGGTTTAGATGTTAACGCTAGCTGTTTACTTTGTGAGTGGACGATTCAGGAGTCGAGTTGTTTGAAAGCGTAAGTTCCTTGTTTTGAAAAGCCACGGTTCTGTACCGAGTTACGTCACACTTCTTTTGTTAGAAGCACGGGCGTGAAGTGAATATAGCCGCGGACGATGACTTGTGCACTGACGATGGCGTGGATGTTCATGGCAGTATTAAGGGTCACAGGCACGGGCGTGTGACACTAAAAGGCATGCTGCTTTATAATATAGAGTCACTTTCCCGTGTGTTTGAGTTCCGAATGATTCCGTCGACTCGTTCAGATGGAGAGGCACGGGTGTTCAGCCCACAAAGGCACCATCAGGGTTCATTCCTTGCTTGTTAGGCGCACAGACGCGTGGATGTAGAAGGCACGTTTTTCAAGCAAAGAACGCACATCATGATGCCACATTTTTCAAGCAAAACACGGACCTGAAGTCCGTATAGCCACGGTTCTGTACTAAGTAGCATCATGACTTGTACTCATAAATGCGTGGACTTTTGTGCCTCTTGGCAATATTTCGGGTCACAGGCACTGGCGTGCGTCCCACAAAGGCATGGTGCTATTTTATACAGAGGCACACTCGCCCGTGTTTCTATTTCGAGTGCTTCTGTCGACTCGTTCAGAAAGAGAGGCACGGCCGGTCAGCTTCAACAGTGAACACCCACTGTTCATTGTTTCGACAGAAACACGGGTGAGTGTGACTCGGTATACTATGTGAGGCACAGTGAGTGGAGAGGTATAGGCATGGTGTGGTATTATGTAGAGTCACGCTCGTCTGTGTTTGGTTTCAGAATAATTCCATCGACTCGATCAGATGGAGAGGCACGTGCGTTAATCACAGAAAGGCACAGTTTGGTTCGAAGTCATGGTGAACACCCACTGTTTACTCTGTGAGGCACGGAATGACCTATTGGAGAGACGCTGGTGTTGTATATTCTTCGCACGGTCATGGGTCCGAGGAAGGCACGACATGGTATCCTGTATTTGTGTTTGAAATGATGTCGTTGACTCGTTCAGAAGAAGAGGCACGGACATGAATGCCATGAGGGCATGGTTGGGTCTATTGGAGCGTCACGTTTCGTACGTTTATTATGGAAACAAAGCAGAATGGGACCCAGCTGTCAGCCTCTCCACGTACAGTACTCTTCCAATGGAATGTCGTTGCCCACATTGACGACGACGCGCCGAGAGCACCAAGGTGGTGGATGACGGCAAGGCCTAGGAAGGGCACGACACGGAGCCGGGGAAGACGCGGCCGTGGATGCCCACACGGAGAGGAGTACGAGGGTTCAGTGGTTCGGTTGCGGCGTGAGGCTGCCGTCGCCGCAGAATAACACGGGGTGTGGGTGAGTAGAGGGATACCCCAGGGCAGCGGTGGGAGTAGTAGGGGGCAGTGAGGCCTCCGCGGCATCACAGCCAGCCACGAGAGGCAGGAGCACGCGGCACGACCGGCGCTGCTTTGGACGGCTGGAGCAAGAAGACCAGAGGTTGAAGAAGCACTATGGCCGTTGAATGGACATCGTACGGTCACTGGAGCTAGAACCGTTCATATTGACTAAGTTGACAAAGCCCTCCGTCCACGTCAACTTAGTAGGCCCACAAGTCAGCCAGCCACTATGGTGGGTCCCAGCTAGCAGGGGGTATTCAGTTTTTGGTGCATAATAAGGAGGCACTTCCTTGCTTGCGCAGATATAGCTGGTGGGTCTGACTTGTCAGCGGGGGGAATGTTTTTTCGTGAAATACAGAAGCCCTTCCCACGTACAGTGCGTAATAAGGAGGAACTTTCCTCGCGTGCGACCATGGACCTCGTGGGTCCCAGCCGTCAGGCTCTCCACATACAGTCCTCTTTCGATGACTCTCGTATGTTGACCACGCCGCACCAAGCGCACCGAGGCGGTGGACGACGCCGAGGCCCCAGACTGGAACGACCCGGAGATGGGGAAGACGCGGCAGTGGAGTCGCAGACGGAGAGGAGTGGGAAACTTGACTGGTTCGGGTGTGGGGTGGGCCTACACATGGCAGAGAATAACAGGAGGTGCGGAGTGGAGGGATGGCCTGGCCGTCGGCGGGGTAGCGTTTCGCTGAGGAGCGCAAAACAACGTCGCTGGACGCCGAAGGCTGGAGCAAGCGGTTCCGGCAGCGCTGGGGGAAGAAGAGGAGAGATTGAAGAAGAATGCCGGCCGTTGGATGTAAATCCATCGCGTTCTTAGGCTTCGACCTACTGGCCCACATGTCAGCCAGTCCATTTATTTTTTTAGTCCATTTGGTGGGCTGGGTGAAACAATGATGTAGCATCTATGCAGCCCGTTTAAATCCGATTTGCATTTTTCTCGAAATCCACGGACTTGCTGGGCTGGGTGAAAATATCATGTTGGGCTAGACGGAGAAATGTTATAAAAACATAAACACATGATTGCACGTCAGTAAAATCTTTGCAAGCTTATGTACGCAATCACTAGGAGTTAACTTGCCAAGTTACATATAAACAATTATTATTATTATTTTGTAAGAACTTTCAACTTATGAAATAAAATATCATTTTAATTTGATGAGTTAATACTACGTGGGGTATTATTATTTTTTAGGCTAGACATGGGATAGTTGAGTTGGTTTTAGGGGAAAGTACTGGGACAAAACTCAGTTTACATCGAAAAAGAAAGTGGGAGAAAATTCAGAGACCTGCTGGGTCCACCTGAGGAGGGGAATATGTTGGGAGGAAGGAGATTCAAAGCACGGCAGCCGAGTGAACTAGTTTTTTTTACGGACAAGTGAATTAGTTTACATACATAAGCAAATAGCCACACAAAAAGCAGTCAGGTTAATGGGTTCTTAAAAGAAATATTTTGGACAAAACAGATAATTACGACACATAGGCTAATGCATGAAACACTCAGATGATAAAGGTGCTTATAAACAGATAACGTAATACATCTAGACCTTCTTGGCACGCTTGATCATGACGCTGCGGCTGTCCATGTACTCGTCGGTTACGGGAAACAGACACACCCTCATGTCCAAGATCTGCCTGTACATGTCGTAGCATGCGTATGCATCCTTCGCCGCGTAGGATATGTAGGCTAGATTCAGAGGTACCTCCCACGTATTCAGGTCGTCTTCTTTCATGTTGGCGTATTAGGGGTCGATGATGGTCCCAGCGAGGTCAACCACGGAGTCCTTCTCCTGCCTATTGCTGATGATCTTGTATTGCTTTTTGATGTCGACAAGCTTGTTGCACCAGATGGCCGAATCGTCGCGTTCTTCCTTCTCTCCACCGTAGCGAAGGTGCAGTCGGCGCTGCCGATGAAATGGGCGAATACTCCAGAACCTGGTGCAGCCATAGGACTGAGGCGAGGCAGAGCTTCACCGAGTCTGTATCGTTGGTGTACATCACATTCAATTTGGTGCAGCCATAGGACTGAACGGCAAACTCAAAGGGGAACTCCTTGCTGAAGTCCATATCGAGCAGGCTCACCCCTCAGATCGCCATTGGAGTCTCTTCGAGTGAACAAGTGTGTAGGCGGCGGCAGCAGTTCGTTTTTCAGCTCTTGGGGAACTGGATTCAACGGTAAGCTGAGTGTGTACATGCGACAACAGTTACTACCCCTCCCTCGTCTGCTGCACGCCCGGCAGAAGATGCACCCTCGGCGCATTGAAACGCCTCCATTAAGAAACCTACTCCGGCCACACGTCGGTTCACGAGCGGGTCTGTATTGGTACTGTAATAATAGGAGTTAGTGGTCAATTTACTTAAATTTAATTAGCTTTAATAGAAATTTATACTTAAAACAAGCAATGCATTCGCTCGTTCTATCAGTGCCACAAGATCAACATGCACAACAATTAGAATTATTATTCTCAGGAAGCACATGATCAACACATTTGTCGCACTTTCACAAAGATAATACTAGCCAAGTTTGAACTTTTTGTTATGCTTGTTGTCCTCTGCATCATCATGCCGTGTTTCCCAGCTTGCAAGATTCAGAACCAACAAATAAGATCCAAATAATAAGTACAACAAAGATGCCTACACATCTCATTGATTCCCAACTTGCAAGATTCAGAACCAACAAATAAGATCCAAATAATAAGTACAACAAAGATGCCTACACATCTCATTGATTCCCAGCTTGCAAGATTCAGAACCAACAAATAAGATTCAAATAATAAGTACAACAAATATGCCTACACATCTCACTGATTCCCAGCTTGCAAGATTTAGAACCAATCCATTAGAGCCTTTTGATAAAGTGAATATCGGGATTAAATCCATCTTGGCTAGCCATGTCATACAATCGAAGAACTTGGCGAATGCTCTTGACCGTCACAACATCTGTAGTTGAGTATTCCCGTTTGCACAACATGTTTGCATAGCACAAACAAGGACACATGAGAGCATGATTTCGCTTTAATAGCGGCCTCCTTGAACTCAACCTCCAGCTCTACTTGGACGAGGTCTGCCTGGAGTTCCATGATTCAATTCATGCGCCTTTTTCTGCAGTTCACCTGAAATGAAGCAAAGATTGCATCATTCAGCTAGCAAGAAGTACTTGCTCTTGTGAGCTGGCAGGTTCTTCTTTAGTAGTTGCACTAAAAGTGAGGAACATTAAGGTTGGCTATCCGGCTCATGTAAGGTGCAACTATAATTTTCTTACCCTTTTGTGCAGTTCCACTAAAATAAAGTGCCATTGTGGTGACAGTGACAGCTCCATCTTGCAAAGGCTAATAAAATGTTGCACGAGATTACCGGCAGAACTTGACGGAGATTTTGGAAACTCCAATCACCATTTTGTGCAGTTCCACCAAAATTGAGAGATGTTGCCCACGTGACATTTTAGTTGAACTACACAAGACACTCGTTCCAAAAAAAGTGTTTTGTGCAGTTCACCAAAAGGTCACAATAGCAACAAGGTGAAATGTATATCCCTATCTGCACAAAAAGATAGAAAGTAAACAGTTGCTGGTCAATAAGAATATACGAAACATATACAAAATGAAAAGAAGCATCTTAATTATGTTCATGGCAATCACGCAAGGACAGTAGAAATTTTAAAACGTCAGCAATGCTTCATGTTACCAGAAGCATTACGATCAACAATGAGATTCCTCAAATATGGGATTACTTTAATGGTGGCATTTCTTGTTTACCAGACACAGTAAATCAACAGCAGCTAAAGAGTTGGTTTAAGGGCATGGGACCGTGGGGACACCATGACACTTTGCAGCGTAAAGGAGCAACTTACTTATCATACTGGGGAAAACAGCAGGAGTGCCATTTGTAACACAGTTTAATTGCATATTATCACTGGAGGCATTAGATTAATAATAACACTGGTTAGACATGTCCCTAAGGTGACGGTGTGATCGCTTCATTTTACATGTGCCCTTACATCAACAACAGCAAAAGGTTGGTATAAGGACATGTGACAGTGGACGCATCAGCACAATGTACCTACAAGGAGGCATAAAGTGGTGATGCCGAGTTTGTTCATGCTATGTGTGAGGGCAGCAAATCTAATCCTGGAGACCTTTTACTATGTGAGGGCAGCAAATCTAATCCTGGGACCTTATACTATGTGAGGGCAGCAAATCTAATCCTGGAGACCTTTTACTATGTGAGGGCAGCAAATCTAATCCTGAGACCTTTCACTATGCGAGGGCAGCAAATCTAATCCTGAGACCTTTTACTATGTGAGGAAAGCAAATCTAATCCTGGAGACCTTTTACTATGTGATGGCAGCAAATCTAATCCTGGACATACTATGTTGACTTGTCCACCAGCCGCCACTTTCTATCCTTTTTTCAACCAATAATAGATCTGTTCCTTATCCAGTTTGTACTCCGTTTTCCCATTATTTCCGTTTTCAACCAAGAGACCGGTTGGGTATCCGGTCTCTACTACTTTTACCATATTATTTCCTCTTTGAATCAAGTCCTAGATTCGTGCTACAACTCCCCCCCTTTCTTCGTTGTTTGAACAAAGCCCTAGATTCGAATGCATGAAGTAGCTTTACCTCTAATAATACTAAAAATTTAGGTGGCTTTGGAAGAGCTGATGGGAGTAGAAAAAGATGCACATGTAGACACGTGGGGAGCTGGGGCAGTAGAGCAAGGCTGCTTTCGAAGAACTTATACTTGAGGGTCGCCGGGATGTCGGCGGCGGCAGGTCGGATCTGCGGACAATACGGCAGGGAGGAAGAAGGGTCGGAGGACCTCCCTAGCCAGCGCTGTGTCGGAGAGAACGGCACGGGCAGAGGATCAGGCCCCTCGGGCAGCTGTGGGTTTCCTCCCTCGGCGGTGATGACCGTGTAAACGATGCACCTTTTAGTCCTCTACACACACCGGCCGAAGGGATCCGGCCGAATCTGTGACCAGCGGTGAGCAGAGAGAAAATGTCGCTACCGCTGTCTTGTTTATATCTGGAGAGGATGAGAGAATGAAGAGAGAAACCCTAGTAAAGCAAGCGCTCAGGCCCCTGCATCCATATATAGTGGAGTGATTATCTTTTTTCTCTCCACAACAAGCGTTTCAATTTGTGTACGTGGCTTTAAAGAAAAGAAACTCGCTATTTAAGGTGACTACTGTATGACTCCTACTTACTACTAGTAGTACTATAGTATTGTTTACTTGTGCTTCCCGCCCCTCCATTCATTGAACAACCCCACGGGTGAATAAACATACAGTAAGAACTGTATTTATATAGAACGAACAAGCTCGAACTATTTTCGCGTAGTTAAAAGTTGAGGGCGGGGCTTTTCCCGGGCAGTACGCGCGGCAATTTTCGGGTAGGCGGTTTGACAGAGAGGCGAGGAGGGTGAGCGAGTGGGGCTGTGCAATTTGATGGCGCGTTACTGCTGGAAAGACTTGTGATATGACCACTCACTATAGTCATGAATTACTGGCGCTCCAACTAGGATGATGCCCCCCTTCCGTTCCGCGCTCTAATCTGGTGCATGACACATCGACCCGGATGCTGGATCTCCCACATGTCTGAGTAGTAAGAAGGAGCAAAGAATGATGCGGTATATACTAGTACTATACTATGTACTACTCAGGTCGGAGGAGTGCAAACCACGGCAGCCCAGCGAATCAGCAGTGTGAACCATGGTAGCCCAGTGAACCAGCAGTAGAAAACAATGTGGTGATATGGCCATAAAAACAATGTGCTACGGTCCACACTGTAGCATGTACAGTAACACTCTTCTTTGTTTGGATCCTTGAGTTAGAGCTAGTTTGGGTTGAAATAACCTCATATTATCGAAACAAGAGAGGTTAGTTTGAGCTAGTTTGCTCTAACCCAGCTAAAAAAACTAGCCCGGTGGAGAAGTTCTAATTGGGTTAGTTATCCTCGGGCCCACTAAAAGAGAACTAAAAAAAATCTCCCCTGCCGCACCAGATCGCTCCCCCCTCTCGCACGACTCCTCTCTGTTCCCCATAGGGCCGCCCGCCCAAGCGCCGCTCGCCCTCTCTCTCCTCCGACTGCCCTCTCCTTCCGGCCTCCGTCGCCCTACTCCGGCCGCACTCTCCCTCCGGCCTTCGAAGGTCGCCCCGCTCCCCCTTCACCAGTCGTTTTTCTCCCTCTAGCGTGCGCGGCAGCGGCGCATCTACCAGGGAGGTCGCGAGAGGGGTGAGTTTGTTCGTTCCTTCTCTGTCTCACGGCCATATCATTGATCTTGCTTGCTCTAGCGCTAATTCTGATTTGGAAAAGTAGATCCTGATCAAACTTGGTATAGATTTGTGGTGCACGCATGGAATTGTTTGATGCTGCTTGAGGAGGTAATAAATATTTCTAGAGGCCCAAAGATTCAGGTCACCTTTCTAGGTATTTCAATTTCAGGCTTGCATTATTTCTAGAAGCCCAAAGATTTAGTTCACCTTTCTAGGTATTTCAATTTTAGACTTGCATTATTTCTAGAGACCCAAAGATTCAGTTCACCTTTCTAGGTATTTCAGTTTCAGGTTTGCATTATTTCTAGAGGCCCAAAGATTCAGTTCACCTTTCTAGGTATTTCAGTTTCAGGCTTGCATTATTTCTAGAGGCCCAAAGATTCAGTTCACCTTTCTAGGTATTTTAGTTACAAGCTTGCATTATTTCTAGAGGCCCAAAGATTAAGTTCCCAGTCGGCGGCAAGTGGCCCTGCTACCCATGCCGGTGTCGACCTCAACTTGCAAGGGCCAGCGTCGGAGGGGTTCCTGGGGCTTGGGCTCTACAGAGCCTTCCTCCAGAGCGACGATGGGGAGATCCTCCCTCGGTGCGTGAGGGGCTCCGTTCTCCCTCCCTATCGTGAATGACTTCCGTGATGAGTTAGCTCATTCTTTGTTTCATGAAGGGCCTATTTGGTTTGCAGCCTAAGGTTGCCACACCTAAGCTTAGGTGTGCAACAATATCTTAGGCATGTGTTTGGTTCATTGTCACACTTGTGGCTTGCCATACTTTTCTAGTTACATGGTCCACATGTCATAGACTCAACTTCTTACCAAATCTTGCCACACTTGGTGGCCATTTTGTTAGCCACACTTTTTGTGGCAGCCGCACTTTGCTAAGCTTAGTTGTGGCAAAGTTAGTCATGAACCAAACAGACCCGAAGTGTTTTTTTTATTTTGTGAAGCTTGATTGACGACTTGTATGTTTAAGTGGGATATCTCATTTGTATGGACAAAGTAAAAATTATCATGGTTTGCATGCTTGATTTGTATAGATGGTTCGTTTATGTCAATTGTGAGCGGGAGGAGGCCACAGAAGAGCCGGCCACAAATCCGGCAGGAAATAGGGTCCAAAGTAGTCAAATGATTGAGATAGAGCATTTATTGTCAATCTAACCCTGCCATCCATACACCTCTTTGGTTTAGAGTTAGTTCAGGGTTAGAATCTAACTCTAACCTCTAACTGAGTTAGAGTTCTCCTCGTCTCGGTTCATCGCCATCATACTTTCCCCATTCCTGTGTTTTCAGTATCCTGCGAATCAAAGAGGCCCTTTTTTGCGGGAAAAATCAAAGAGGCCCTTAAACTGGTTTAGGTCCGGTCATTTTTTTGTTTATATACGTGTTATGTCCAAAATTTAATGAACGTGCTCCGGTTACCACGAAAATAATCCAGTTTCATGTAGTAATTCATTCATTTATTTATTCTTCTGCGGGGGGTTTGCTTGTAATTTGTGAGGTCTAAAATGTAAAGTACCCCGACATATGCTCCGAGTCGTGCATGCACTACGACCTAGATGCTCTATGTCCCACATGTCGGTGAATGGGAGCACGTGGACATAGCCTAGGAGTACATATAGGAGGATCAATGCGTGAAAAAATATGTACTGTGAAGCGTAGCCACGGTTCAAAAAGGAGACCTAAAGTGATGACAGCTATAGGTCGCACGCACCCAACTAGTGGTACTAGACATACGACTATTTTTTCCCTAAAAAAAGAAAGATGCACGAGTGCTCAGTACTCCTATTCTATAAACACGAGTCCCATCTGACAACATTGTCAGTGCTATAGCTAGCTCTCCTCCCTCGTTTCTCTCTTCTAATTCTAAACTCGGCCGACGCCCGATGGGTGGGGTGGGTTTGCTCAACTGCGGCCCCACCTCACAGTGAAAATGTTACGGCTGGAAAAAAAATGCCATATACTCCCTCCGTTCATAAATATAAGCCTTTTTAGATACTATTTCAAATGGAATACATCATACAGATGTATGTAGACATAGTTTAGAGTGTAGATTCACTCATTTTGCTCCGTATGTAGTAGTCACTTGCTGGAATCTTTAGAAAGACTTATATTTGGTAACAGAGGGAGTACTATACTAATAAAACATTAAGGCCACGAGGCGATGCAGTGCTGGTTACACGAGGCAAGAAGAAGAGATGCATCCATCGAGGACGTCCACCTCCTCGACTCAGGACGCCGACCCACTGAACGACGCCGAAGTAGCAGCGGCTTTCGTGGCCAGGTCGACGTGCTTCTGAACAATGGCGTCCAAATATTCCAGCCGCTGGAAGAAGGCTAACGTCTTTTTGCCTCGCTTGCCTTGTAGTGGCCTATGTAGACGATTTCCTCTTAGACGTGGATGTGCAGGTCGACGGTTTCTTGCGTGGCGAGGCGCTGCACGGCGAGCGCGGCCTCGAGGTGCACATTCTTTGTCGCGACCTCCGGCACCTGCAGGGCCACCAGGGCTTGAAAGAGTTCGTCACCATGGAGGCCGATGAGGGTGGCAGGCAATGAGGAGCCTGGGCGCGCAGGCTAGAGCAGTACGACAAGGTTGTCCGCGCGCTTCTTGACGGCCGTGAACTTGCGGATGGAATTGACCATCATGTCGTCCATGCGAGAGGCGAAGCCGGCATAGGCGAGGGCTACGATGCCTGTAGTCGCCAGCACCGTCTAGAAATGCTGCATGGTGCGGGGCCGCAGGCCGGCGCCTTGGATGATTTGGCACAACCGACTGCCGCTCGTGTCCATCGCCTCCATAGGTGCTTGTGGCTTCTGGTCACTTGGTCTTGGATTGGAGTGAGCAGTGTTGCACAGAGACTTGGGAGTAGATGGATTGGAGTGGTGGGGCGCCTTTATTATATGAGAGTCCAAACTCTGTTGCACTCACATCGTGTTGGCTCTATTCTGCTTCTCCAATTAATTCCCTCTACATGTAATTGAGGATGCATCATTGACCGTTCAACGTCTCGGGAACCGCTACCCTCTCCCTCCTTGGCATTCAAGCACCTATGGACCTGTCGACGATGAGGTGCCTATGGTGACTTCGTAAATTTCAAGATGATAGTGCCGTGCGTGTGTGCATTCATAGGGGCGAGTGTATGCGTGTGTATATGAGCACTTGCATCTGTACTGTGTCAAAAAAATGTAGATGCGTGTCAAAAAGAGACTAGTCAGTATACTCAATATTGTGCACCTCGGAGAGGAAAACGATAGAACTACTATGTATTTATTTATGGTGCAGATTCACTCATTTTGCTCCATATGTACTCCGTCTCAGTGTAGTCTAGTCACTTGTTGAAATCTCTAGAAGGGCAAATACTCCTTTCTGGTTTACAGGGCTATACTAGCAAGTAGTTGTAGTACAGTAGTGGGCTCACATAGCAATTTTGTCTCATGCAACGTTCGGTTTGCGCTTGGCTCTTCGCCTCTTCGAGAAGACGAACAATGATGTTACTACTACTGCTTCTACAGTGTCGAATCCACTCTGCATGTTCGTCCATCACGAGCGGGACGGATAGCTTGTTGTAGAAGTATACTACTAAGCAAAAGTCTGTCCTCGTTTGCGAGCAACCGCGCGCATGGGTGAGGGAGAAGGCGTGTAGTAAAATCAAGCTTCTCCTCATTGTACGAGGTGACGCGACACATCATAGCACTGGCCCCACATGCTTGCCTCTAAACTTGGTTGAAAGACCCACAGTGTACCATATATTTGCTGCAACCTCTAACATTTACCCACAACAAATTAAAATATATGTGGTCGTATGCATCGTTCTGATGCAGAGGCCGGGGAGTCCCCCCTTTTCGAAAAAAAACAAATTAAAATATATATTCCTGTCTTGACCAGATGAGTGAGCAAACTACAATCACCAGGGTGACAGTTAGGGCCAGAAGACTATTTTAATTATTTTATAAACTTCAAGACGGCCACATAGCATGGAGCCGACCCGAATGATTTTAAGCTTACAGGCATGGTACACGCTATCCTAAACTACTCTACACGTGAAACTGCCACACGAGCATCCAGGCTACGCTTGGCTCTTCGCCTCTTCAGGAAGTCGAACAATGATGGATTACTACTTCACTGGAGGAGTACTACAGTACGCTTCTGGCCATCTGATACCGATAGAACTGCTGCATGTCCACCGCATGCGGGAGGGAGAGCGTGTAGCAAAAGCTTCTCCTAGTCTTGCCAGCCACCACGCTCATGGGCGAGGGAGGGACGCTCCTGCCTTTGTGTGTATGACATGTGGGCCCGACAGGTGGGTGGCCAACCTGTCATATAGCCAAAGGCAGGTGCAGTTAAGTCCACGAGGGAGAGGATAATCAAACTTCTCGTTGATGTACAAGTTGACGCGACACATCAAAGCACTGCAATCGATATATTTCAATAATTTGCGGTTACCGATACATTAATTACAACGCATGCATGCATGCCATGACTCTCCTTTTGATACTTGCATGTGTTCATTTAATGCACCTTGAAGTAGTACTCCCTCCGATTCCTTTTACTTTGCGTATAACTTTTTCTTGTTTTTCTCAGATCAGTCTGCGCGTCCGCGTTGGTTTCCATCTGTGCCCCCGCTCGATTAGTTCTGCCCCCATTAATCGCGCTAGTTTCCAAAGCAGAAAATGGCTACAGGCAAACACATGCAGCGCCGGATGTGGCTTGACCGCCTGGGGAAGCCAACTCAAGCGAAAAGGAAGAAGGACCAGCCAACCATTGCATGCGCATTTACTATCGATATTTATGCAGCTTACTCATGCGCAGGGGCAAATTTGTCTAGAAAACTCAAACTACTGCCTTCCTTGATATGCGGGAGGACAGTTATGCATAGAGTATAAAATATGTGACAGTAAAGCTTCATAATGCCCCGGCCCAAGTGAGAGATGGTTGTGCACGAGGAGGGCGAGATCATGCAGACGGAACAGGAACCGACGAGGTAGCTCACTAAGGTCTCCATGGACCTCACCGTGCTCCACTACACCTTGTGCCTCTGCCCCTTGACGCCTCCAGTGTATGAGGTTCGAATACACCTCATCCGTTCGGCTAATTGAGCAAGGTGCAGGTGAGGGAGTCCCAGATTAGGGGGTGTCCGGATGACCGGACTATAACCTTTGGCCGGACTCTCGGACTATGAAGATACAAGATTGAAGACTTCGTCCCGTGTCCGGATGGGACATTCCTTGGCGTGGAAGGCAAGCTTGGCGATACGGATATGTAGATCTCCTCCCATTGTAACCGACTCTGTGTAACCCTAGCCCTCTCCGGTGTCTATATAAACCAGAGGGTTTTAGTCCGTAGGATGAACAACAATCATACAATAGGCTAGCTTCTAGGGTTTAGCCTCTCTGATCTCGTGGTAGATCTACTCTTGTACTACCCATATCATCAATATTAATCAAGCAGGAGTAGGGTTTTACCTCCATCGAGAGGGCCCGAACCTGGGTAAAAACATCGTGTCCCTTGTCTCCTGTTACCATCCGCCTAGACGCACAGTTCGGGACCCCCTACCCGAGATCCGCCGGTTTTGACACCGACATTGGTGCTTTCATTGAGAGTTCCTCTATGTCGTCATCTTTAGGCCCGATGGCTCCTCCGATCATCAACAATGACGCGGTCCAGGGTGAGACCTTTCTCCTCGGATAGATCTTCGTATTCGACGGCTTTGCACTGCGGGCCAATTCGCTTGGCCATCTGGAGCAGATCGAAAGCTATGCCCCTGGCCATCAGGTCAGATTTGGAAGTTTGAACTACATGGCTAACATCCGCGGAGACTTGATCTTCGACGGGTTCGAGCCACAACCGAGCGTGGCGCACTATCACGATGGGCATGATCTAGCTCTGCCGCCGAACAGTGCCCAGGAGGCCGCCCCAGTGTCCGCTCCGACCCTTAGTTCGGAGCCGCCTGCACCAATCGAGGACGGGCGGCTGGACACCGCCTCGGGGGCTGCAATCTCTACGGTGATCGAGCCGAACACCAGCCTTGTCCTTTGCGAAGCTCGTGACTCCAAGGTGTCGGACTCCTATCCGGACTCCGAACCTTCCACGCCCCTGCCAATCGAACCCAATTGGGCGCCGATCATGGAGTTCGCCATCGCGGACATCTTTTAGCACTCGCCCTTTGGCGACGTTCTAAATTCACTAAAGTCTCTCTCTTTATCAGGAGAGCCCTGGCCGGACTATGGTCAGCAAGGTTGGGATGCGGACGACAATGAAATTCAAAACCCACCCACCGCCCACTTCATAGCCACTATCGATGATTTAACCTACATGCTCGATTTTGACTCCGAAGACATCGACGGTATGCATGATGATGCAGGAGACGAACAGGAAGCAGCGCCTATAGGGCACTGGACAACCACCTCATCTCACAATGTATACATGGTGGACACACCTAAAAGAAACAACGACGAGGAACAAAGGGACGCAACGAGGGATCGTTCCCTCGAAAAGCAATCAAAGCGACGGCATAAGCGACGCGCCAAACCCCACCTCGACAGGGACCCAGGCACAGAGCAGGGCAAACCGGCGGATGACGAACATGCCATCAAGCAACCGTCCGAACAGGGCAATTTGGGAAAACAAACCAAACAACCCGCCCCCGGTGAAGATAATAGTCCGGACGACCTCACGCCGGACAAGTTACTGGAGCAGAAGAACCTCCACAAAAGGCTCGTCGCCACTGCATGTAGCCTGAAAAAGCAGAAGCGGAAGCTCAAAACAACGGAAGATGCACTCATAATTAGATGGGGCAAAGTACTCAACACCGCAGACAAGTACGGCAACAGTCGTCACTCAAAGAGCTATCCGAAGCGGAAATTACTGCCGGAATTTGATGAGGAGGCCTTAGAGCCCCCGCAATCAAAAAATAAAAAAGATACCCGGTCGGATAAACAACCCCATGGCCAACATAGAGCGGCAAGGGGCACCGCACTCAAGCCGGCACGCGATCCGTGCAAGGATTCACATCAAAAAGACGGCCCAGCCAGATCTATCTACGGGACAAGAAAGCAAGCTATAGTAAGCAATGCAACGCAACAAGTATCCGAACATCACGGCACACCCAAATATAGGGGTGCCGCACACCCCCTCTGTTTCACCGATGAGGTGCTGGACCATGAATTTCCAGAGGGATTCAAACCCGTAAACATAGAGGCATACGACGGAACAACAGACCCTGGAGTCTGGATTGAGGACTATATCCTCCACATACACATGGCTAGGGGAGATGACCTCCACGCAATAAAATACTTACCCCTCAAGCTCAAAGAGCCAGCCTGACATTGGCTTAAAAGCCTTCCCGGAAACACCATCGGAAGTTGGGAAGAGCTCGAGGACGCTTTTCGGGCAAATTTTCAAGGGACCTATGTCCGACCTCCGGATGCAGACGATCTAAGTCGTATAACTCAACAACCCGGAGAGTCAGCCCGGAAACTCTGGAACAGATTTCTTACTAAAAAGAACCAGATAGTCGACTGTCCGGACGTGGAAGCCTTAGCAGCTTTCAAACACAGCGTCCGAGACGAATGGCTCGCTAGACACCTCGGCCAAGAGAAGCCAAGAACAATGGCCGCATTAACAAGCCTCATGACCCGCTTTTGCGCAGGAGAGGATAGCTGGTTGGCAAGAAGCAGCTCCAGCGACCCAAGTACATCCGAAGTCAGGGATGGAAACGGGAAACCACGACGTAGTAAGGACCAGCGCTGAACCAAGGGAAGCAGCCTGAAGAGCGCGACAGTCAACACCGGATTCAAAAGCTCTCGGGAGAATCAGAAAAAGCTGCCACTCAAGGATAGCAGGGACGAGCTATCTAACCTAAACAACATCTTGGACAAAACATGCCAAATCCATAGTACTTCCAGGAAGCCTGCAAACCATACCCACAGAGATTGTTGGGTCTTCAAACAATCCGGCAAACTTAACGCCGAACATGAGGGGCTTGACATACCAGGCGAGGACGATGACGAACCCCACAAGCAGAGCACCGGAAACCAAAAGAAGTTCCCACAAGAAGTCAAAACAGTAAAATCACTTCACGTGACAAAAGGGAAGAATAGAGTGGCGCCTACAGAGATACGCGCTATATGGCATGTCCCAGAAGAGTCCCGCCACTGGTTGTTACAACCAATCACCTTCGACCATCAGGATTACTCTAGAAGTATCCGGAATGCAGGCTGGACTGCCTTGGTCTTAGATCCGATAATTGCTGGACTACCCTTTACACAAGTCCTAATGGACGGTGGCAGTGATCTAAACCTGCTATACCAGGACATAGTCCGCAAAATGGGGATAAACCCAACAACAATTCGCCACGGCAACACCTCCTTTCAAGGGGTAACGCTAGGCCCAGATACCCACTGTACGGGTTCTCTAATGCTAGAAGTTGTGTTCGCTTCCCCGACAACTTCCGCCACGAAAAACTAAACTTTCACATCGCCCCATTTACAAGTAGCTATCAAGCATTACTAGGACGCGAAGCTTTCGCCCGCTTTAACGCAATACCGCATTATGCATCCCTTACACTTAAAATGCCCGGTCCGCGAGGCATCATCTCATTAAAGGGAAATATCGAATGTTCCTCGAGCACGGAAGACTGTGCGGCTGCCTCGACAGCCACACACTAAACAGGCTCCACTAACCAAAGCACCTAAACGGGTCGTTCAGACCTCGGACTTGGCTAGACGAGTCCAGCGTAAACATACAGGGGCTTAATAGCCGCATACCCCCGTACAAGGGGCTCCGCGCATATAACATAGCTTTTCGCACGATTGTTTTCAACTAAGTTCCTATCTTTTACAGATGAGCACCGTGCTACACCCGTCCAGGATACGGCACACGGAGACACAGGCGTAGACGTGCAGTAGGGACCCGTTCCAAGGATTCTTTTCAGATTAAGACCCTGCGTAAACCTTTTTTACTGTCTCTTGTTGATAACATCCCCCGGTTACTTTTTTATAACCGAGGAGGAGATTGGCGTCTTGGCATTTGGCCACGTCAGAATTTTGCGCGTACCTGGACACAAGGGGCTTCTTACCAAGGGCGTTGTTCAGCCCGTTTTCATAAAGATCGAACACCTTAGGGAGTGTTCGGCGTCGCGAGTTTGGCCTTATATGCGTCAGCTCCGAATCATGTCTTTGGTCAAATGTTGGGATTGCCCGGCTCCTGTGTTTTGCTGCCTTACGTTCCGCTCTATCGGCTAAAGCGGCACAAGGAGAACTACTGCGATTGTGCCCCGGTTCGGCCAGGCAAGCACCTCAGTAGAGAAAGCCGAAAACTGACTGTCATGATACAGCGCGAGACTGGTCAACCACTCGATGACCCGCCGGAATCTTTAGAATTCCTCCGCATTAACGAAGGGCCGTTTCCCGGTTAGGCACATACGCGCTCCGAATTCGGGTGAGCGCGGTGCCCCTAGGGGCTATATAGTAGCCCCACTGTCAAACTCCTATGGCTAAGTGAAAGTGATAAAGCATTATAGTCCGGTTGCCTAGTTCGCTGTGCTATCACCTCCTTTATAGGACCAAGACGTTGGATCAAGTGTGAAAATGCACCTTCTGCGAACACCCCCGCATTATATGCGTGGGGGCTGAAGCCAAAGACTGCCATCTTTCAGGTCATATACACATATACATTAACGGCCGCACAGGAGGTATTTTAATTCTTGAAAGCACAAATATAAAAAGCTTTTTCCATCGAAACATTGTTTTACAATGATAAATGTTTTTCGAACATAACATCCTTTGAGCATTGCGTCTCTATTAAACGAGCGCCCTGCAGAACTTCCTGAAAATAGTGCTCAGCAGGAACTCGGCTTTCGTCCGAATCTTGGGAGGCAACATCACTGGCCTTCATATCCGCCCAGTATGTCTTGACACGGGCAAGAGCCATCTGTGCACCCTCTATGCACGCCGACCTCTTCATTGCATCAATATGTGGCACCGCACCGAGGAACTGCTGCACCAAGCTAAAATAACTCTTCGGCTCGGGCCTTTTCGGCCACAGATGACTCACGACATGATTCATGGCGAGTCCGGATAACCTATTCAGCTCTGCCCATGCGGCCAATCGATCGGATACTAAAAGTGGGCACCCTGGATTGTGGAACTGCGACCAAAAAAGATTCTCCACTTCGTGGTCAGTTTGATCGCGGAAGTGTTCGGCCGCGTCCATGGTACTCGCCGCCAAGTCCAGGTAAGTGTTCGCCGCACTCCACTTCCGGTCCAATGGAGCGTCTTTAGGATCCCTGAACTTCATCCACAGCATATAGGGCTTTCCAGCCGTGATATCTCCGGCCTGACGTAACTCCTCCTTCATAGCTCTCATCGCAGAGCGAGTATCCTTGGCCTCGGTAGTGACCTTCTCTACGTCCTTCTGTGCCACCCGATCTTCTTTTTCAAGAAGCTCGCAGCGGTCGGCAGCATTCTTCAACTTTTCAACCATCTCGGCCATTTCCTTCTTGCTTTGGCAGTGAGCAGCCTGTTCGGCTTTCAGCTCTTCAGCCAATTTTAAGGCAGCCGCATCGCTTTTTCTGGCCTGTTCCTTGGCTCGGGCAAGTTCCGCCCGAAGGTTCTCCATGGCAGCGGCACCATCTGCATCAAGCACATATGTTGTAAGGTACGGGCATCAAGCTCTTCTTACCAGGTGTCTCCGGAGAAATTATATATTGTGTGCCTCGTCAAGCCACTTGTTGACAAGCGCGATGTCGGCATCTGCCACGTCAAGTTGCCGCTTTAGCTCGGCAAATTCATCAGTCCGGCCAGCCACCGAACACTTCGCCACCTACATAGGAAAGGCGCAATATTATACCTGTGATTATGATCCTCGGCGCGCCGTCCTTTTTGACAACGCACCGAGTCTCAGGGGCTACTATCTATATAGGGCGCATCTTATATATGCGGATCTGTCAAAAGGTACATCATTTCACGTACCTCAAAACCTGTCAGTAAACTCCTGACGGCCTCATACAACCCGCTCTCCACGGATGAGATCCTTCTAATCACCGTATCCATCAACGCACGGTGTTCTTCTGAGATAGACGCTCGCCTGAGCAGATCCTTCAGCTCCTCCGACCGTGCACCGGACGGTGCCGGACTCGTCCGATGGCCTTCTTTGAAGGCCGGACACGGAGGGCCCTGGGGGGCCATACGACTCCCTTCCGGCCCTGCTGGATTCGAAGAAACCCTCCATTACGACACCTTAGGGTCGCCCGCCTCTCAAGGCGGTACGGCAGGGGGAGGTGTTCCGCTCTCCATCATCTCCGGACGAAGATCCCCCGAAGATGAGCTCTGCTGAGAAGGGCGGAGATCCGAACTACAAGGTAAAATTTCGGTTATCTTCCTCAGAAATAGAATGGGGATGTCTCTCATTTTTAACCCCCCCTTTTTTTCTACTTACGGCTCGGTAGAGAGCTGACCCCCTTGGGAATGCAATGCGGCCGAGGTACCTCCCGGCGCTGGACCCTCTATTGAAGATTTCTTCCCTCGCTTTGAGGCCATGGCCTCCGGGTCTTCAGAGGCGGTCCTCTTCTTCCTTTGGTTGGAGGAGTTCTCGATTCCTCCTTCCCTGA
This sequence comes from Triticum aestivum, assembly GCF_018294505.1. Taxonomy (NCBI): domain Eukaryota; kingdom Viridiplantae; phylum Streptophyta; class Magnoliopsida; order Poales; family Poaceae; genus Triticum; species Triticum aestivum. The sequence goes on along the minus strand of NC_057804.1, from coordinate 636,577,092 downwards.
CAGCCTCCTTCGAGGAGGCGGTAGATTCCTTGTCCCCCTCTTCGCCTTCTTCCAAAGGCGCAACCTCCAGCATCCTGGTTAACACGGGATCTGGCGTGGTCTCAGGGAGGGGGGGCGGACACCTGATTAGCTTTGCTTTCGCTATCCACTCATGTTTAAGGGACAGCTCTTTTAAGGGCAATTTTATGATAAATATACGGATGGCGTGTCCGGGTACAGGGCTACTTACTTGAGTATCCGGGCAATTGCAGCTCAGACCTGCGTCCTCGGACGAGTCCAGACACATTGCTTGTGATCCGAAGAACAAATTGTACATCTCCATGGGCGTCGCGCCCGCAAAATGTGGAGGGCTCGTGGTCCTTCCGGATTAAACTCCCACAGGCGGAGGGGGCGGCGTTTGCAGGGCAGGATGCGGTGAATGAACATGACATGCGCCGCTACAGCCAGATTGATATCTCTTTCTAGGAGATCTCGAACGCGGCCCTGCAACAAGGGCACGTCCTTGGACAGCCCCCAGTTAAGCCCTTTATTGACCCATGACGCTAGCTGTGGTGGGGGACCCGAGCGAAAAGCAGGTGGCGCTACCCATTTGGTGCCCCTGGGAGCGGTGATATAAAACCACTCTCGTCGCCATAAGCCGAACTCCTCTTGAAAAGAGCCCTTGGGCCATGGAGCGTCAGCAATCTTGCTTATAACAGCACCTCCGCACTCCGCGTGCTACCCCTTGATCATCTTCGGCTCTACTTTGAAGGTTTTGAGCCACAATCCGAAGTGAGGAGTAATATGGAGGAAGGCCTCGCACACGACAATGAACGATGAGATATGGAAGATGGACTCCGGAGCTAAGTCGTGAAATTCCAGCCCGTAGTAAAACATGAGCCCCCTCACGAAGGGGTCAATCGGGAAGCCTAGCCCCCGAAAGAAGTGAGACGCGAACACCATGCTCTCACTGGGCTTGGGAGTGGGAATGACCTGCCCTTGAGCAGGCAGCCTATGCAAGATTTTGCCGGTTAGATACCTGGTGTCTCTTAACTTTAACACGTCTTCCTCCGTAATGGAGGAAGGCATCCACCAGCCTTGATGGTCAGAGCCGGACATCGTCGGAAGTCCGAAGCGCCTAAATCTGAAGCTTTGGGTGTTGAAACTCGAGGTTGGAGGCGGATTTGATTGAGATTGACAGAAAGGAGTCGAGCCTTGGTCTCTTTATAAAGAGGTTGAATACCAAGAGCCCTCCCCGTGACCGTTTGGGATTCACCTTCGTTTGAGAAGACATGCCAACGGGCGCGGTTGGGTTACCCACGCCTGTATTGATGAGAATCCCGAAATAAGGGGATACGATCTCTGCTTTGACAAGGCGTGCCAAGGAAACCGCCTCGCTAATCGCGCTGAGGTGGGACAGTAAAACGACTCGAATAAAGGCTTAGCCGTGGCGTGATGTCACGCTGCAGAATACGTCATCAGATTAGATTCGTACAGATATTATTCTCTCTATGGTGGTATGTGGAACTTATTTTGCAGAGCCGGACACTATCCTTGTGTTCAAAATCTTGTATGAAGTATTCGGTGGAGGAACCCGCCTTGCAATGCCGAAGACAATCAGCGCGCCGGACTCATCGTCATTGAAGCCTAGTTCAGGGGCTACTGAGGGAGTCCCGGATTAGGGGGTGTTCGGATGACCGAACTATAACCTTTGGTCGGACTCCCGGACTATGAAGATACAAGATTGAAGACTTCGTCCCGTGTCCGGATGGGACATTCCTTGGCGTGGAAGGCAAGCTTGGCGATACGGATATGTAGATCTCCTCCCATTGTAACCGACTCTGTGTAACCCTAGCCCTCTCCGGTGTCTATATAAACCGTATGGTTTTAGTCCGTAGGACGAACAACAATCATACCATAGGCTAGCTTCTAGGGTTTAGCCTCTCTGATCTCGTGGTAGATCTACTCTTGTACTACCCATATCATCAATATTAATCAAGCAGGAGTAGGGTTTTACCTCCATCGAGAGGGCCCGAACCTGGGTAAAATCATCGTGTCCCTTGTCTCCTGTTAACATCCGCCTAGACGCACAGTTCGGGACCCCCTCCCCGAGATCCGCCGGTTTTGACATCGACGGCAGGTTTCTTGATTGATGTGTTGTTTGATTGATTTCTGCAGTGCAAGGGAGGGCACCTGGTCTGCGCGGACTACCGCGTCGAGCGCCCCGGGAACTAGCAGCAGTGCCAGAAGTGCGAGCGCGTCGGTGGCTTTGACGTGCGGAGAACGGCGGTGGAATCCGTCGTTTCGTCGCTGAGGGTGGTGTGCCCGCACGAACTGTGGGCTCTACGTTATTTACCACAAGCTCGCCGATCACCAGAGCGTGTGTCCGCTCACGCCCTGCAAATGCCCCGTGCCCGTCTGTGGCTACGAAGGCCCGCCGCCGGCGCTCTACCACCACATCAGCAACACGCATCCCATGCCCATGCACACAATCCAGTACGGCAAGGTGCTCCAGCTGCAAGTGCCACTGTCGGAGCCATGGCTCTTGCTGTTCACGGAGGAGGACGGCCGCGCGTTTTTCTTGGTCGGCGGCGTGCTCGACATCGGCGCGCCTATCACCGTGTCGGTGGTCTGCATCAGAGCGGGGGCGTCCCCACTGCCACACTACGTGGCCAAGCTGTGGGCAAACTGCCCGCCGGGGGAGCCCAAAGGCACGACCGACACTGTCAAGTTGGAAATGGAGGTGACAAGCAGCAAGGATCCCGGCGACGTCGACATGCAGGAGCTGACCTTCTTCACAATTCCGCCCAAGCTGCTGGTCGGGGCTAAGCTGGTGTCCCTCCACATTTAGATTGACAAGCTCACGTCCTAAATGTTTCTACAGTGCCTTCTGTTTATCTTAGTAATATGCTAATATAGGGATTACCTCGGTCTACTTTAGCTTAAGAAATGGTGGGTTTTGGTGGCGATGCAGCAATTACTTCGACATTAGATCAGTAATTTCCAACAGTCGAACAGATATTTTGTGTCTGTTGGATATAAAGTTCCTTTGGGTAAGAAGTACTAGATAAAAGGAGATGTATGTAGACGTATTTTAGTTTTAGATACGTCCCTTTTTATCCATTTTGATGACAATCACTCCCTCCGTTCCACAATACATGCCTTCCATTTGTCAAAATATAGATATATCTAGACATGTTTTATTATATAGGTACATCCATGATAGAGCCAGTCAGATGGTTGAGAACACTACAATTCGTAGCTACAGATGCGTGTGTGACTCCCAGATGCAGAAGCCGGGGGTCATCATCCTCCTTTTCGAGAAAAAACAGACGCGTGTGTGAGAGGACGAGTGTGTGCGTGCACCTCTTCTCTTCCTGTATAACGTACTAAACTCAGAGTACAAGTTTTATGGGTGGCACGATGGTGCGTGCGAGAAGTCCCAAGAGATAGGTTTAATGCGTCTAAAAACGACTAGCCTATAGCTCGCCACGCGGCTATTCCTGTCGAACGCCCCATTAACCGTAAGATATGTATACGACGGTGCCAGTTATTGCACGTACACAGTAGAAAAAGTACACCACGGCTAAGAACACGTGCCCACGTAACGCCATCCGGGAATAGTGCCGCACTTCGAAACTAGAACCGTCAAAAAAAACTTGAGCTTGCGTCTCGTCACATTCCAAATTACTCCACACTATATTGAATTGCAAACCTGTTCACACCGATCACAACCTAAACGGGTTCCCACTTAGGAGCGTATTAGTACTCGGTTATAAATACTAGTATGCCAGGATGACTGCACATTCCTCCTCAACTCCTCATCCACAAAAACAAACAAGTCATTCAGCATCCTTCCCTTGCGTCTGCCATGGCCAGCGTGAGTTCTGGGTCGAGAGATTGACACCGGGGAGAGGCGAGTATGGATGCGGAAGCACGAGAGATGTCCCGCCTCGCTGCGAAAGCAGCCGACATGTCCCGCCGCGCGGAAGTAGCAGCACAGAGGTCCCGCCGTGCAACTGAAGCAACACAGAGGTCCCATCGCGACGTCGATGCAGCAGACTGGTCCGGCCGCGCCGCGGAAGCAGCAGAGATGTCCCGCCGCGCTGCGAATGCAGCAGAGATGTCCCGCCGCGCCGCGACAGTCTGGGAAAACTTCTCGCGGGCAGGCGACGACTGTTACAGGCGCATGCATGCGATCGTCCATAGCCAGATGGATCAAATCTCCGGCTGGGCGAGGTTGCAGGACGACATGAAAGCCTCGTCTGGACAGGCTACCAGCATCATCCGGCAACTAAGGGAGGGCAATGAGAGGCTCCGTGCCGAGCGCGACCTACTGAGGGCGAAGATCGTCCGAAGTGCAGACCAGCAGGAGGAGACTAGTGCCTTGTTGAAGAGGACTGGCGTCATCGTCAAGAAACTTATGAACGAGAATGACATGCTCCGCATTGAGCACCAAAGGCTGGTGGAGGAATCTGTGGATGTTCTCAAGCAGCGTCTTGAGGACACGAAAGAGCTCATCGCCGCTCGCCGCGGATACTAGTTCCCGCGACCTGCAGCAACGCATCAAGAAAGTAGAGATCAGCGAGCCAGATCCTTGTCTTCCTTCTTCTTTTGCCCTTGTGTATTTTGGGCATAGACACATGTGGCTTTTTTAATTATCTTTCTAATTATGTAAGACAATTAATCATCCTTATATATTCATCATTCTTGCTATAAGTCGTAGTAGATGCTATATAGGTTCGTCCGATCTTACATCAAGATCCGTGCTTTTAGATTTTCTTTTTTCTCTCTTAAATCTCAGTCGAGTGAGACATAGCCACGCCATTAAATAGAGGCTCGGGCGCCATTAATGGAGACCTTGGGAGAAGTGGTAGACGGTAGATGGAGGTCAAAGGGCTCTCCTCCCGATAAGCACGCGCAGGGGTCTGATCGCACGCCTCTCGTACTCAAATAGCTACCCTGCATGGCGCCTCCTAGCTAATAAAAAATGGGGATGCGTGGCGGCACGTAAATGGTAGTAAATAGATCGCCCACGGTTTCAATAATTCTTGTGTTTCCGATTGTAACATGACAGCACTTGTTCCAAAATGACTTTGTTGATTGTTAATGTGTGCGCCTTCGCAAATCGGACATGGCACCAAGCCAAGTTTCATTATTTTCATGTGTGTTTTGGATCTATAGGAATTAAAAAACTAAGTTTCTCAATGTTTCCAGCCCAGCCACGACGCCCAGAATTTTGAATTTCATTCCCATTTCTTGCATGGAATCTAGAAATTTACCCGAGGACGCACATGTGATTTTTCAACCAACTCTGGTGCACTGGGACATGTGCTTGTATTTCAAATTTGAATTATGCACACAAAGGTGACACGTTCCCTCTCAAAACCACGAGCCTTCTTGAGAGAAGCTCCGATTTGCAAGAAGCTTATACCCAAATTTGTTCCTATTCGGCCAAATTTTTTTACCACCGCATGGTACTACCATGACATGACACCATGCCAAGTATCATGATTTTAAAACCAAGTTTCTCAATGTTCTCGACCGAGCCACGATGCCCAGATGTTTCAATTTTATTCTCATTTTTTGCATGGGACCTAGAAATTCACCCGAGGACACAAATGTGATTTTTCAACCAACTTTGGTGCACAGGAGAATGTGCTTGTAGTTCAAATTTGAATTATGCACATTAAATGACCAAAAACTCAATTAATGTGTAAAAAAGGCCAAACGAAGCTGGAATGATTTCCAAAATTTAACAGGGCACTCATGTAGTTCTATGTTGCCTTTGTAAATAAACTCAACGGGGACAACGTATATCGTTTCGCACTCAAAGGTGGCACGTTTCCTCTCAGAACCACGAGCCTTCTTAAGAGAAGCTTCGGTTTGTAAGAAGCTTATACCAAAATCTGTTCCTATTCGGCCAATTCTTTTACCACAGCATGGTAGTACCATGACATGACACCCATGCCAAGTTGCATGATTTTCAAACGTGTTTTGGATTTACAAGAATTTAAAAACCCAAGTTTCTCAATGTTCTCGGCCGAGCCACGATGCCCAGATGTTTGAATTTTATTCTCATTTCTTGCATGGGACCTAGAAATTCACCCGAGGACACAAATGTGATTTTTCAACCAACTTTGGTGCATGAGAGCATGTGCTTGTAGTTCAAATTTGACTTATGCACATTAAATGACCAGAAACTCAATTAATGTATAAAAAACGACAAATGAACCAGGAATAATTCCAAAATTTAACAGGGCGCTCATGTACTTCTATGTTGCCTTTGTTAACAAACTCAAGGGTGGGGGGGCAGCGTATATCGTTTCACACTCAAAGGTGGCACGTTCCCTCTTAGAACCACGAGCTTCCAAATCGGCCCAATTTTTTACCACAACATGTTACTGCCATGACATGACACCATGCCAAGTTTCTTGATTTCCAGACGAGTTTTGGATTTACATGAATTTAAAATCTAAGTTTCTCGATGTTCTCGGCCGAGTCACGACGCCCAGATGTTTGAATTTCATTCTCATTTCTTCCATGGGACCTAGAAATTCAACCAAGGACACACATGCGATTTTTCAACCAACTTTGGTGCACTGGAGCATGTGCATGCAGTTCATATTTAGATTATGCACTTTAAAAGTCCAGAAACTCAATTAATGTATAAAAGGCCAACCGAACCCAAAATAATTCCAAAATTTAACAGGGTGCAGCATATATTGTTTCGCACACAAAGGTGACACGTTCCCTCTCGGAACCATGAGGCTTGTTGAGAGAATCTCCGGTTTTGCAAGAAGCTTATACCAAAACTTGTCCCAATTCAGCCAAAAATTATACATATGAAAACAGGGTTTAGATTATCCCGAACATCTCGCTACCTAGACCAATAATGTACTATGATTTGAATTCAACATAAAATGGATACAAATATTTGAATTGGCGAGCGTATGGTACATGTAGTTCATAGTGAAATATGATTACTGCTATATGCATGTTTTTTGTTATCAAGATAATATTTAAATTATTGTATAACTTGACAACAATCGTATTCAAATAAGGAAAATTGATTCAGATTTAGTCCATATGGTAGACGACAATATATATGTTCACATGGTGGAGTAAAATGTTCATATATGATGGAAGATCAAAATGTACGACTACATCAATTATAAACCGCAAGGTCACCTAACGATATATTCGAATTCAACATAACGTGGATTCAAAAATTGAAATTTGAGATCATGACATCTATAATCATATAAAAAGGGACATTACTCTTTCTTTGGTGGGAATTGATTTGTTTTTTGTTGTTGTTGAGGGAAGTGCAAATCGATTTGGTACTGTGCAGGGTAATCTTGTTTCCCGATTTTTTTACATTTTTCTTGTAGTTTTTTCAATGGCATCTATGAAATATAGTAAAAGGGGACATGACTCTCTTGTGTCTTGTATGAATTGTTTTTTTTACACGTTAAGTTTGTTCTGCCGAACAAGGAATCTGCACCTTGTTATCCCAAAATTTTCAAGCTCGAGTATCTTTTGTCTCACTTGCTTTGAAACTCCCGCTTCTTCAACCCGCGTTGCGCCTTGTTATCCCGAAATTTGGACGCGCGCGAGAACTCCCTCCTCATCCGAAATCGCTCCCGCAGCCCAGACACGTGAAATCCCCCTTCTACCCCTCAGCCGGAAATGAAGCTCCACGTCGCGGTGTCAAAACCGGTGGGGGTACGCTGGTAACTTACCCTACATTTCGGACAAGCGCGTCCCCAAGCTTGGCTCCCCCCTCCCCCTTCGCCCCCCTCCCCCATTCGTACACCGAGGCCGCCAAATCCTGCGAAACCCCACACTCCTCCGTCGGCCTCCCGACCGCCGCCCAGCCGGAGACTCTTCCCCGACTACGTCGTCCACCGCAACAGCTCGCCGTCCCTCATCCACCGCACCGGATGAGGATCCATTGTCGATCTCGTCGTCCTGCCGGATCAGCTGCCCCGTCCTCCACCTCCAAGGAGCTGCCCCGATGTTCGCCTCGTCTATCGCGCCACCTCAATCCCCACAGCGCTATCTTGACCTGCCCCACCGGGACCGCAGCACCCTCACCAATTCCTCCGATGAAGCCGAGGCCAACTCGGTGCCACCAAGGAGGTTCTGCACTCACCACTGCATTTTATCTTTTATTCGATCTCACGGGGCTGCCGGTGCTCGATACCGAGCAGACATGGCGGGTCTCCATCGACGACACCGTCGCCGGCCACATCATCCATGGCGTCTCTCCCCCATGTTGTTGCTTCCTCGGCGGCGACTTCCACAACGGCACTAGTTGCAGCTGCTCCGGCTCTCGCTCGTGTTGCGGCTCTGTTCTTGCTATCGGTCACGCTGCTGCACTGCTCCTGCTTTCGTTCGTGCTGCTGCTCTGCTCTTGCTCTCGCTTGCGCTGCTGCTGCTGCTGCACGACCTCCGGTAGCTACAGGAGTTGCTGCTTTAGCACTCGCTCGTGGTGCTACTGCATGACTTGCTCTCTGCTAGTGCGTTCCCTGCTCGAGCGTCTGCTGATTTAGATCACTGCTTCTCTCCTACTAGTGCTCGAACGCCCTAAACATCTATTGTAATGCTCTGTTACTAGTTCAATCAGTTTTGACAGTAAAATTCAGTTTTGACTGTGAAGTTCATTTTCTTCAGTTAAGTTCAGAGTGAACAGTACTTACAACATCTGTCAGAGCGGCCGTGGAGCGGCTGATGCATTTTACATCTAGCACTTTCTGGTGATGTATTTTACATCATCTATTGCAGATGATATTAGGGTCCCACTTTAGATTAACGCTGTCTGTCTTGTCATGCTTCAGCCTCGTCACCGTACACCTTAGCGGAGCTGGTCCAACGACGGAACCGTCCATCACAGCGGACCAGTACCCTTGGCGCGGTTTCCAAAGGCCTCGGATCTTCTTCCCCACCTCCGACAGTCACACCAGCATCATCAGCATCCTCCACGTCCAACCCAATGATGCTGAGGTCCACAAGGCTATGCCAAAGAGGTTGTACACTCGTCGCATCACTTTGTTTCTCCATTCCTCTGTTCTTCCAATTCATGTGAGCCAAACACCCAGGTTGACTGAAATCCTATGTTTCCAAATGCTCTGTTTTGCACGTGCATTCCTATCCTATTCATGTGTTTTTCCTGTCCCCGCATTGATATAATCCTCCAATTTTAAGGAGCCCTTACAGATTTACTTCAATTTCAGATAGGCATCAAAGAAAACTATGTGTGTTATGTCTTGTTGCTGCCATGCCGTCATCCACCCCACCTGAGGTGCACCATCGACAGAAGCGTTCACTGCAACAGAGATCCCCCATGCAGACTTTCTTTTGCCGCCTCAGATCATCTTCCCCGTTGCCCGTAGCCACGCCAACTGCATTACCATCATCGACTGAGCAGATGAACCTCAGGACTACACAGTTCCGGAAGAGAGGTCGCAGTCTTTCGTGTTTGCTTATGTTATACATCGGTTATTATTACCTGCTACTTTATCGTTCAATCTTGAGTTTTGAATTGCCCGTGGGTCTCATATCGAGCCAGCAACGAATAGTATTTGTCTACTATCTGGTTCATCTGGGGTCTTCTATGTGGTTCATGTTGGGTGGGCAACAAACAATAGATGATCCATTGTCTATCTTTTTTAAACTGGAGCTATAATCTACCTGCTATCATTAGTTTTGGATCCATCCACTCGTTTGCTACCATCAGTCTTGATTTTTGCATGCACCCCTTAGGCCTTACAAAATCTAACTATTTTTTTATTATGCATGTCAGATATTGTACACAATCCTACTGAACATGTAGAGAAAAAGAGAAGACCGTTGCGTGCGAATATAATGTCATGCAGACGCCGCTCCATGGTGGGCGAAGTGCCCCCCCTCCTGCATTTCCAGATTGTATTCCAGAGGAAGATAACTGTTCAGATGGAGATTCAGAAGGAGCCGACCACGCCTGTTTACCACCTGAGGTGTTTGCTATAACCTGGCATGCTGATGTTGGTCATATCATGCATATGGCGCCTTGCATTGCTTACATTAAACATCTTATATGTCATCAGCTTAGTTTAGATTTGCTTTGTGTGAATGCCACCTGTTTGGTTTCTATATCATACTCCCACCATTCCTAAATATTTGTCTTTTTAGAGATTTCAACAAGTGACTACAAACGGAACAAAATGAGTGAATCTACACTCTAAAATATGTCTATATACATCCGTATGTGGTAGTCCATTTGAAATCTCTATAAAGACAAATATTTAGGAACGGAGGGAGTATATGGGAATTATGCAATGCCATCTTCTTTAGCCAGGCATCATATACGTGAATCATGCAATGCCATCCTGTTTAGCCAGTCATCGTATATGTGAATTGTATCATGCCATATTTTTTTCCATAATGTATTCCATTTGTCAACAATGTTTATACATTCATCTACTCTTCCTGTGCATCAGCCATTTGAATCGGTCATGGGAAAATCTGGAGTGAAAACAAGGTCTTCTGAGCAGTCAGTGCTACTTGTCGATGCAGATTTCTTGCTGGTTACAGATAGCTCCTCAAAGGAGGATTCAGATAGAGATGACTAGTCGTATCCCCCCCCGGGGTGCATGCTCTAACTTGGCTGGGTTATATTGCTCATATCATGCATATGGTGTCTTGCATTGCCATGACATCTGCTTAGATTAGACATGCTTTGTGTGAATGCCTCCTATTTGCTTTCTATATCAGATATGTGAATTATGCAATGCCATGTTTTCAGCCAGTTATCATATATGTGAATTATGCACCACCATGGAGCCAGGCATCATATATGTGAATTATCTCATGCCATATTTTTTTCCATTACGTATTTCATTTGTCGACAATCTGTGTATATTGAACTACTCTTCATGTGTATCAGCCATTTGAGCCGGTTATGGAAAAATCTGGAGTGAAAACAAGGTCTTCAGAGCAGGCAATGGTACCTGTTGAAGCATATATCTCGATGGTTACAGGGAGCTCCTCTGAGGAGGATTCAGAGACAGATGACCAGTCCTATATCCCACCTGAGGTGTATGCTCTAAGTTGCAATATTCATATTTCTCATATGATGCATATGGTGTCTTGCATTGCTTAGTTTAGACATCATATGCACAATATTGAATTCTATCTGCTTAGTTTAGAGATCATACATGCGAGTGCCAGCTGCTTAGTATATGAATCAATTATGTCAATTATATCATGCCATCCTGTATACTTAGACAACATGTATGTGAATTATTTCATGCCAACCTATTTTAGAAAGACATCATATAGTTTTGTCATGTCATCTTGTTTAGGTACTCATCATATGTTGAATTATGCCATTATATCCTGTTAAGTTATCCATCATATATCTGAAACTGTGTCATGCTATCCCGTTTAGTTAGGCATCATATATGTGAAATTGTGTCATGCTGTCCTGTTTGGTTAGACAACATATATGTGAATTACCACATCTTTCTATCATACAATGTCTGTATGTTCAATTTCTTTTCTTGTTTATCAGCCATTTGAATTGAAGGGGGTGATGGCAGTATCTAAGGGAGAAAAAACCCGTTCTTCACAAAAGATAGTGCTACCCGTCGATGCAGATAGAACCATGGTTGTACTGGCCCACAAACTAGCCCCACTACACATAATCGACACTCTTCCAGATTGCACACTTACACCGTTGGGCAGAGAACCAGCTACAACCCATCTAACCGCAACCCCAGTGGATAGTAACCCACTTATAGTTGACAAAGCACCATGTCCACCACAGAGTACCCCCACACGAGCAGTTTGTAAAGCTACCGTAGTGCCCAAAGCACGAAGACCACCACAGCTAACCCAAACTCCACGTTTAAAGCAGAAGAGCAACTGTTCTCAGGTCAGATTCCATAGCTATGGTCCATACTCCTTTGCTGTTGCATCACTGTATTTACTCATACCAACTACTTTCGAATTTGAAGGATCCAATTGAAACTCCAATGGCGCAACAGGTATGTTTTAAACCTATTTCTTTAACTGGATTGTTGTTCTAACTTCTTGCTCTATGTTGATTTCAGTTTAAGTTCTATAAACAGTTATGTTCTCATGTGATGCACATTACAAGTGCTGCCAATGTTGTGTAGTTTCTCACACTTATATTCTGTCTATGTTGTTGTGTCTTAAAAATATATGAGTTGAACTGTGTCTCTATCTTGATTAGGGAACATAAACTAGAATGATATGGACAATACAGTGACCATAGTACATAGATATATGTTTGTTTCATGTTGTTATCCTGTCCACCTTACTACTGAACCGGTTTACCAAAATGAGTTTCATATACTACAAGCTAAACCTGTGATGTGTCTGCTTGTTTCTCTTGTAGTATGCAAACAGAATATTGGAGAAGAGCACCCCACTATGCAATGGTAGAGAAAGTAATGTAGATAAGGTTCAAGATAGTGAGACAACCCTGTTGGTCTCCAAGAAAGGTGATAAAATCGATCTTGTAGACAGTGAGGAAACCCCACAGTCCTGCGTTGATGTAGTGTTCGAGTTACTGGCCAGTATCGCTGGCACAAGGTCTTCGAACTCGATGCCTGAATCACTTCGGCTTCTTCAGTCTCAGCTACAAGCTGAAAGGCATCAGTCAGCTGTGCTGCGGCAAGAAGCCGAAGGACTGAGGAAGTCCCTGCAAAATTCAGATGCGTACTTTCTTGTGCAACATCAAGCGCTGGAGGATTTAAGAGCCAAACAAAAGAAAGTTAATAAGCTTGCTAAGCATCTTTCCAGCATTATGGGTACCCAGGATATTGTTTCTTGAACTCTTCTGAAGTGGTTTCAATTCTGAACTTGTTTTGCTGCAGCATTTATATGCTGCTTTGTTCCCTATATCTGCACTGGTGGCAAACTTTGATGCCCAGTGGATGTAGTATGTGTAATAGCCGTGATAGCCTAGCATAAGTTGCTTGCTTATTTATTTCCTTGTTGTCTTGTTTATTTGTTTGCTTGTAGCAGTGCAGTTCATTTTCCGCGGTTTGCTAGTGGCTGCAATAACCTATTTTTAAAACTAGGCCACAATAACCATGGGCTAATATTTACTGTAGTGACACTGGGCCTCCTACGGGCCATAGAAACAGTGGGCCTTCTACGGGCTGTAGAAACAATGGGCCTTCTACAGGCCGTAGAAACAATGGCCTTCTGCGAGCCATATCATCAATGGGCCTTATACGGGCCGTAGGATCGATTGGCCAAACATGGGCCAATAACAGGCCGCATTATGGTCGTAAACGGGGTAGAGTTGGAATCGTCTGTTCATGGGCCGACCATACGGGCCATCGTTAATAGGCCATATTTGATGACGTTATGAAAACGGCCCAACGTATTAACGGACCACAAACGGGCCGACTGTAACCACGGGATGAATTTAGCCCACAAGCAGAAAATGACAGTAACGGGCCGTAAGTAAACGAATGCTAGAAATGAGCCCAAGAATAAATGGGCTCTGAGAAGGCCGAAAGATAACATGGGCTAGAAACGGCCCAACGGAATAACGGTCCGTTAATTGGTATAAAGTGATACACTGCTCATTACGGGCCAGTTTCACCACGGGCCGTTAATGGGTGTAAAGTGATACACTATTCATTACAGGCCAGTTTCACCACGGGTCGTTAATAGGCCAAGAGTTACATAGGGCCTCATATGGGCCGAAAGACGTCATGGGCCATACATGGGCCAGAAGTGAAAACAGCCTGGAATCATATTGGATGGCCCAGATGATGCTACTGGGCCTAATTCGTATAGGGCGTAACGGGCCTTGGGTTAGCGGGCTGTAAATGGGCTATATGCGAACATGCCATTAACAGGCTTTACATGGGCCGGCCCGCCATCTTTTGACCAAGTCAAACGGGCCGGCCTTTTCACAGGAATGGGCCTCTGTTGGACCGTGCCACGTGTCGACGTATCATAGGCGCCTTCTGTCCAATGAGTGGATGACATCTGTCCCAACGATGAGCCGACACGTGTTTCCTCCAGCCAATGATGATTTTACACGTGGAAAATCCCCATTGGTCGGGGCTGTTAACGGGTTATCGGATCCAAAACCCAGCCCGATAGCTTAACGGTGTTCCGTTATGGTGGATGCCACGTGGCGGTCACCCTTGATGAAAACACTTCTGTGACACGCGATTTATCGTCATGGAAGTGGACACTTCCGTGATGATAATTTTGGTAATGTCATCGAACACTTCTACGACAGCACAAGTATGACTATCTTGATTCTGCCTACATGCATGACAGAAAACGCGACCTACTGTGACAAACACGTATCATCACGGAAGTGTATTTTTTTTGTAGTGATAGTGCATCTTCAGTTCTAATTAAAACTAGTCAACATATGCCAAAAATCTGTATCCATTAATTTATAATACCATTATGTTGTTATCTATAATTCTTATCAAAAATTCATATCCAAATTAAGAAAACCTTTAACATTAATAGTACGCGAGTTCAAAGTTATACTTACAGGTTGTTATTTTTACTATTTTTTCCAGTATGTACCTTGTAACGTCAGAGCTTTTCTCGCTGACTAGATTGACGAGAGGAAGGAAGAAGCAAGAAAATTGCGTAAAGAGCAGGTAGAGCCAGCCCTTCTTACACATGAAGGAAGGTCTTACAATGCTTTGTTTAAGCATAGGGCGAACTACACAAAGTTCTACGATGGTGACTGGAACACCTTTGCGGATGATTATCAACTTCGTGCTGGAGATAGCATAGAATTTGAACTACCACACGAGGGTCTCAATCTCAAAATACAAACATATCACAATGACAAAAGGCTGCTTCCATTACCCCACATTGGTACGTATTTAATAATACAAACTTATCTTCTTTCACTGTATTTTGATATGCATGCATCGAACTGAATAACATTAACCCGTGTTACATAAAACTTTATCTAACTTTAAAATCTTGTTCTTTTTCTAGCTCTCGACGACCTTTCTTCTGATGATTTCGACCATGTTCACTGTTGTGTCTACTCTAAGGATATTGAGCTTACCTACAACCAGACACGATTCTTTCTACAGCGCCTTTTTGGAGATACTTTCATTCGTTGTCGTCCATTTGTACACGTCTTGACTCCCACTAACACCAAAGACTGCGTCATGGTTGGTTACATCTGTCCTTGTTAAAATACCAAATGTATTTTTCTCATATATAATATAAACAATATTGACGAAATCTTGCTTATATGTAAAATTATAAAGAACCTATTTATTCAAACCTAAAACAACAAAACTTTTGTTGTTCTCTAAATATGTTGTTTTATCTGTTTACACACAAACCTGAACATGCCAGGAATTATATTACTTTCAATTTGGAATTTCTTAATGTTTGCGCACTCACCGTATTCAGCCATTCTTTTATTTATTGTCCAAGTGGCAATTCAACGGTTTTAATTTCATTTAATTTCGATTTCTTCTAGAAAATTCTGAGGAGCGTTGTCTCGACACTGAAGAGATGGGTGGACATGCCAACCAATGGCACGATGACCCTTGAAGCTCCTGATGAACCTACCCATGTCGTCACTCCTTCGTCGTACTACATCTGCAAAAACGACGGCAAGATGGTAATTGAAAAGTCTTCTTTCAAAGACTTCATATCAGCTACATCCTTTGTTGAAAAGAACGTTGTTCTAATCACTTTCAAAGAGCGCCATGACCGTTCTGTGTCCATCATCATTCAACGCATTCTGTAGATTCCGTCGGAACTTGCACCTAAAATGGAAGCAAACAGTGTATCTCCTAGGATGTTCAGCGCTCATTTCAAGATGATGCCTCCCAGGAGCAAAACACTGGTTAAATAAGGTTGCTAGTTAGGATGTTAGAGTAATGTAACTATTATGGACCATGTGCTTGCTTGAATTATCCGAATGATCTTTTGGAACTTATGTAGCTCTTACGGACCCTCTACTCATAGTTTGAACCATTGGAATGATCCTTTGCAACAAATGCTGTTTGAACTATCAGAATGATTCATTGGAAAAAATGTAGTTCTAATACTTTGAAAAGTTCACAATTCAAAAAAAACAAAGAAAAGAAAGAACCCTTTTCAAAAATCAAACGAAACAAGAATCAGTTTTTGATACAAAACCTATAGCAATGCCATGTTATCAAACTTATTCAAACGATCTACTGAAACATATCTAAATTTAAAACCAAACAGGACTCCATTTTCAAGTGCAAACTATGTTTACTTCACCAACTATTAATAAACACACAATTGTGCACTGAATAACATAACAACAGTGCCTCCCTGACCAAGGAAGATTGTTAATTGAAAAAAACGTTTTCACAACAAAGGCACGACCATGCATCTCCTGAGTGTTCTACCGTTCACACGACTACTTTCACAGCCAAAGATGGAATACGCACATATGGATCACGCACGCAGCACGCAACGAATAAAAAAAATTCAAAGAACAAGATAAGTGAAAATCTTTAAAGAAAACAAATAAAACAAACGCTTGTTTCCGAAAATCTACGCTTGGAACCGTCGAGTGACTAGCAACTGCTCTTTGACAGTTTCCTTTTTTGCACGACCCCTTTCACTTTTCCGACTCCATTCGCATCCTCTTCCTCGAAAGTTTCTCGCCGGCCACAGTTCACCACCGCACACCTCCAGCCATGGACGACGGGAAACTAACAACATTCACCGAGCACATCACTACCCATGGTACAACCGTGCTGGAGGTGGTGTACACCAACGACCCAAGGATCGTGGAGTGGATCATCAAAAAGTACGAGGAATGGCTAAAGGAGGAGAAGAACAAGTTCGTTGGCCTCGACCTCGAGTACACACGTAAGAGCAGTTACGTACGACAAGGGATCGCCGTCGTCCAACTTGCCATGTGCGAGCATGTCCTTGTATACCACTACTGCAGGTCCGAGCGCTCCCATGCGTTAGTTGACTTCCTGCAACGGAAAGCGGTAACTTTCACCAGCGTCGACACCAGGAACGACAAGACCATGCTTGCCCGTGCATGCATCAAAATTCCAGACGAGCACCACGTCGACATCCAGAGGCTATTCTGCATCAAGGGTGGTGGAGAAAGAGACTCGATGGCTGACCTTGCAGTGGCCATCATCGACCCCTCATACAAGAACATGAAGAAATCATTCCCAAAGGAGAAGCACTAGTTCTGGGAGTGGAAGCCGCTTTCCCCGATACGCCTTGAGTACGCGGCAAAGGACGGGTATGTTAGCTACGAGTTGTACCGTAGAATCCTAATCATCAAGAACGGGCTATGTCACCTACACCAACAACCAGTGAAAGAAAGACTCCGCCCACATAAGAACAAAGACGAGGGATTTTCCAGTGGCTGGAAGCGCCGGAAGGGAAATAGTGGTTGGTAAATTGCGAGAAAATGGATCGTGCCGTGATTGATTGATCTGTCGTGATCGAGTGATCGGGTGCGTGGCACAACTATTATGATAATTTAGGTTGAATGAACCCATGTTGTAAATATATTTGTTGTGGCTCAAAGATGATGTATGTATTGTATTACTATTTTATGTCTGAACTTTGAACACAGTGGTGTGCGTGTCTAAATGTAATTAGTAAGTTATGTCCCAGTATTGAGCAAGCATATATTGTATCCATGACTATAGAACGAGATATATGCCGCACGACATTGTATTATAATTTTCATACTCAACCTTTACAAGATGCATCATGCATTTACAAGAATATGTGATGGTATCATTGTAAACTTTCAGTAGAATGCTTATTCAACATTGGCATGAACAATTCATAAATATTGCAGAAGAACATTCGGTACACAGACGCAAGGGACAAGAACTTTGTTACGTTGACCACATTGAAAATAAATGAAAATCACAACACAACCATTTCACATCAAACACCGCTCCGTCCATTCACAACATCCTTGCTATTGCACACAAATTCCTCTCCGTACACCAGTTCTCCACGATGCCACAAAACTACACTACCGTATCCAACTGACCCATGTACAACCGTGGCTCTCTAAGTGTCAACTCAACCCATGCCTCTGGTGCCACGCACCCATGACCCTAGAGACTTCACACCTGTGCATCCACAACCGAGCCTCTCTAACCAAATATTCGGACCGATGCCTCTGTTGCCATACATCCGTGCCTCTAGACACTTGACAGCAGCAAGAGGGTTCAAAACCGTGCATCGACACAACCGTGCTTGTACTGACTGCACTTTGGTGCCTCCATTTGCTCGATCGACGTGCCTCACATGAAACCCACAGTAACTCTACGTGCTCCGCGCGAGTGATCGCCCATGCCTCCGCACAACCGTGCCTGTACTGACTTCAATTACGTGCCTCCATTTTCTCAATCCATGTGCCTCACATGAAACCCAATATAACTCTACGTGCTACACACACACGTGCCTCTCGCATGAAATCCACAGTATCTCTACGTGTTCGGCCTGCGTCATCGCCCATGTAACTTTGGTATTGCACACACGTTCCTCTCAGTATACCCGTGTTCCAGACAACCGTGCCTGTACTGACTGTAATTCCATGCCTCTGTTTGCTCAAACCACGTGCCTCACATGAAAACCACAGTAACTCTACGTGCCTCCACACAACCGTGCCTGTTCTGACTTCAATTCCGTGCCTCTGTTTGCTGAATCCATGTGCCTCTCACATAAAGAGATGCACAACCATGCCTCAAAGTAAACAACACACCTGCCTCTACTGTATTTATAACTGTGACCACAATTAAATAACATCCGTCCAAAAAAACATCTTTAAAAGAGATGCACAGCCAAGCCTCTTATACGACATAGATTTTTAAACAAAATCCATCATGTTCAAAGGCTATAACTAACATCACTGCGGCAGAAGATTGAAGATAACAACAAGCCTCCCAACACGTTGTTTGAAAGTTATCAGCACCAAGCTGTTTACTTCAATAGACGATGCCTGGAGAAAATCACTGAAACCTTCCTGTTTGAACACCAATGAAGTAGGAGCAAGGAGTGCTCACATATATATCATCATCACCAGATTCCAGAGTAACTTCAAGAGTTAAAACGTCAATTCTAGGAAAAGTCACAAACTCCTTCAAACTCCTCACAACAATACCAGGAATAACCTGACAAAAAACATCAAGCTATCAGAAATAGAATAAAAATTCAAAACTATAAATAGAAGACGTAATAAAAATAAATAAATAAACAGAAACAAAGAAAAAACAATGAAAAAAATCTGTCCATATGATGACCATTAACATTCATGGAATCAATCCTGTAAACAAAAGGACAACAGGGTATGTACTCATCATCAAATAGTTGACACCTCATAAAATACATCTGCTGATAATTAAGAAAAACACCACGGGTGTAATAACAACTCCCAACAAGTTCCTTCTCGGAGTCGATCAAACCATATGGAGCTACAAAATATAATTACATAGGCTCAAGGGAACAGAAAAATCGAAATGTATAATAAAACAAGATAAAAACTTCCTTAAAAATAAACCTTACCAACAGACGGTAAAGGAGACAACGCATCTCCACGACCAACACGATAAAAATCAATACCAATCCAAGTTCCATAATGTTCAAGCCTAATGGTCATTATATCATGAGGACGAACACCATAATCAATGACCAATCGTTCCCAGGAAGGACCATGTAATTTGCTCCTCACCCGACCATGACTAAACAGAACACCATACAAATAACCCTCATTGCACTGAAGAGCAAGATTTGTATCTTCATCACCCCTCCTTATGGCTAAAGCCCTACACTCCTCGATGTAACGAGCAAGATGACCTCTAACACTACACGGAACATACTGCACAACAAATCAAAACAAGCATCATAATCAAAATCTAAACAGCATGGGCAGCACTGAAATAAATAAGCGTGTGTGCAAAAAATTGAACAACTATAAAATGATTTTCTTACAACACGCCTCCAACAACGCCGATCCAGGACCACACTGAACCCATCTACAGAAGAATCAACAGAAGAACACGGGCCACCAGGCATACGGCAAAAAGGACAAGCCATAACTGCAAGGAACACAATGGTTATCAAGAACTAATCCCACAAAACCCAGTTGAAACTTGACATCTGATAGTGTTGGTAGTCCCCACCCGTAACTACCCCATAAATCTCCATATCCTGGAAATATAATGGGAAAAAAAGAGAAACGAGAAAGGGAAACAGGGAACCCACGAAGGCAACCAGTAGGGAACAACGATATCGCGAAGGGGGAAGCACGCTCGACGCTACAGAAGGACCGCCGTAAGAGCAGGAAACAAGCGCGGCGGCCGGAACAGCTGCCGCCGTAACCACGAGACAAGAGCAGTGGTGGCGACGGGCGGAGACGACGGCAAAGAAAGAACAGTGGGCGACGAGGGTTCGCCCACAGCAGAGAGAAACAGATCTCAAAACAGATCAAAAGGTATTACAAAACATTAAAAGTATAAGGACTAAAGTGAAAAAAGGAAAAACCACAAAGGGAAACCGAAAACCAGAAATCACGGGAGAAGGCGTGCGCGCGCTAAGTGTCGCGCGAGGAGCGCGTCGGAAAAGTCTCAGGAACGCTCCGCGCGTGACACTTGGCGCGGGGGGAGCGCTCCCCGACTAATCGTTGCGGGGAGCGCTCCTCAATTAGTGATTTCGAGGAAAGGTGAGATGGCGCTGAAGCGCCCAAGCGGGCCGCAGCCCAACGATGTGAATTCGCTCGCCTATTCAATCCGTTTGACCATTGCCTTAAAAAACATTATTTTTAATTCATAAATAATGAAAAATATAGTGATTATGAAAGAGTTCAGGAAATCCAATGCTCACGGATTTGAACTTTTTCATGAATATGAAAAAACTTCATGGATTTAAAAAGTTTACAAAATTTGAAAATGTTCAGGGGTTTCAAAATTGTTCTTGATTATTTGAAAGTTCACCAATTTGAAATTGTGTACAAATATGTAAAGATAATTTCACGTTTTTTTTCATGATTTCTAGAAATTTCACAAAACTAAAAAAACTTCATGGATTTAGAAGACTTTATGATTTTGAAAAAAAAGCATGCATTAAAAAAAGGTAAAAAACCTAAAAGGAATACCGGTCCAGAAACCCAGAACAGAAGAAAGATAAAAGTGATCAAAAGATTCCAGAAGGTTCCTAGAACCGGCCCAAACAAGGCTCAAGATGCTTCACAAAACCAGAAGCGGGAGGGAGCTTCCCATTTGTGTGTTAGTTGGGTTGGTCCATTACTATTACTCATAAAAAATGACTACAAAGCAAGGCGAAAGCATGGACAATTCAATACTGACGAGAAGGTATTAGTTAGTGGGTGGAAACGAGCTTTTTCAACCAAGCTAGCGTGTGATTGCGATAAAATACTTTTGGGCGGGGCATTACCGATACTAAGATGAAATTCGAAATATATCAAATGGGAGTGGGGTGTGCTATGTGTACTAGTTGGCTTTTAACCAGCACCTTAAGCGCCAAATAGGAGTTCGCTTGACGCACACGGCGAGTTGTCAAGGAGAGGAGCATTCCGTAAGGCCCGATTGGGCCGGCCCAGAGATTACTGGCCGGTCCACTGAATATGTCATGCTCATCCATATGCCGAAATCACTAGTTAAGGGTTACTTCTTGCAATAGTCACTTCCCACCTCCTCTGGTGCTGAATATGCATCACTTGTTGCAACATGGAGTTTTCATTTTTTTTTTCATAGATTTGTTTTTTAAAATGGTTTATCTCATTAACGGTGAAATTGCGAACCGTTTACGCCGTTGAATTCCTTGCGTCGAGATCTTCATGACTAGTACTCGTGTTAATATGTTTCAATGAAGATAATTCACAAAAAAAACAAAAAAGGAAAAGCGGCAATTGGAAAGAAACTAAAACCGAGAAGAAAATGAAAAGCAGAAGAGAAAAAAGGGAAGCCCATAAGCTCAATTATATTTTTCACCTTTTCTTGGGATGTATGACCTGTGATTTTCCCTTTTTCGAGGAAGTACATATTGTGCTTCGGGCCATCAGAAAAGTGCTCCTCACGGAAGCACAATTGTGTTATTTTGTCTTTTTTTCGATGAAAACACGTATCCTTTTGGAAGGGTATGGCGCTTTTCACAGAAATACATGTTGTGTTTCTTTGTGAAAAAGTGCTGCTTCACAAAAAAAAATATTGCCTCAATTCCACAATGTAGTGCCTATAGATTTTTGTGAAAGTCAAGCTTTGCCAACTTTGATCAAGCGTATAGAGAAAACTGTTTACATCTACAGTACCAAACATGTACATTTTGAAAATATAACTCATGATGTATTCAATAATGTGCATTTGGTATTCTAGATGTATCTATTTTTTTTCTCTATAAATATGGTCAAAGTTTGTAATGTTTGATTTTTGCAAAAATCTATAGGCACTACGTTATGGAACGGAGGGAGTATCATTTGTTCCACCAAAACATAGCAAAAATCGAAAACACATGCCATAAAAAAGAAAAGAAAAAAGAACCCGAGGATGCGCCAGAGCACGAGACATGGCAGCGCCTAGACGCATCACTTGGGGCGCTCCACTGTCACACGCTGCCTTTTTCTTGGACCACTTCCAATTTTTTTAGGATAGTCCAGCTTGCATTTCTTCGTCAACTCTTTTCTGTTTCCAAAGGCATCTGCTAGATTCAGTCCAAATCCAAGACGCGGCACACTGTACTGGTTCTCTGTCTGATACTCCTGCACCTGCACCCAGTCCATGTCCATGGTTGAGTTGACACACCAGCCAGCCAAACCGGAGGAGAGTCAGCTCTGAGCTGCATGTCAAATTGGACCGAAGAAAAGTGGAGACGGAGGCGACGACGAGGTGTGAAGGCCGAGTGCGACGACGCCTTTCTGTCCCGCGCAAGTCCGCCCCCACCAACCGCGCGCCGCCGAACATGTGGTCCGGACGGAGCAGACGGCCGGCGCGCCGCGCCCTGCCAGGCTCCGGCCGGCGTTCACTTTCCAAGTGTGGATTGCTGCGGCAGTTCACTCCAACGATGACCATCCGTCCACAGGAACGGACGGAGTGTTAATCTCTCTCTTGAGCGCCAGATCGAGCCGCCGGACTTGAACCGCAGGTCCTTCGTAGCACCATTAACCGCGCCGTTTGAACTGAAGCAGGCAAGAACATGTCCGGCACATGCGGCTGGAGCTGGACGAACCTCAGCCTTCTGATCTTTCCTAGTATTACTCCGTCGTCGACCCATTCTCATGCAATGGATTCTTGATCACGCCCAACCAACCGCCACCGGTGTCACCGCACATATGCGGGCGATGCTCCATCTATCTATCCAGCCACTGCACACTGCCGCAGCTGGATCGGATTCCGGGGGGTGGGACACTGTGTCCTGTCAATTCGGGCGTCTCGTGGTTACACGTCGAGATCACCGGATACCGGAGCACGACAGAAAGTGTATACAGAAGTTGTCGCAAGGTATCACCACCGTGCACATGCAGCCATGTACTGTATACTCCTACTCATATGATATGCACCGGCCGGCGTACACGATGCGATCACGTACGTCCGTCGCTCTCATGCATCCTGGAGTGCTGCCTTTGACGTGCTACGTGATAGCGATCGGCAGCTGGCCTCGTTTGTCTCTTGGACGATGCTCGGCTCCGTTCGACGACCTTGTCCGGATCTTCCGGCCCGGCCGGATCTGCTGTAGCTGTATCTACCTTCTGTTCTGAGCTCAAATTTCTAAGTGGGCGGCGGGGTGCGCTCCAGCTCTGTTACTATTATTGATTCCGTTCCTGTGCATCCACACGTACACTCGCGCCTTCTCCGTTCGCCAGCTAGCACCAAAACCTTGACCAGAAATAACATGGGTTACCATCGGAGATGCAAACTAATTGACAGAAACATCTCTAATTAATTTTCAATGCTAGTTAGCAGACATGAGTACTACATATATACTCCCTCCGTTCCTAAAGGTAAGTCTTTGTAGAGACTTTACTAGGTGGACTACATACGGAGCAAAATAAATGAATCCACACTTAAAATGCATCTATATACATCCGTATATAGTTCATAGTAGAATCTCTACAAAGACTTATATTTAGGAGTGGAGGAAGTACAACTTAATGAAGTTTCTAAACGTAGTATTTGCCTGCTTGGAGTGATAATTTAGGCACACTACCGGTCGTTCGATTTGATCGACATGGTGTGCATGCGTACATCGTACATGCTTGGTCGTTGTTCATTGTTCACGTTGATCCATTCATGTCCAGGCAGTATATGTTTTCTTGGTTTCACCGCCACGTGCACGTACGCGTATGATATAAGATTTGATTAAAGTCAAACTTTACCAACCTTAATTACGTTTATAAAAAAATAGCAAGATTCACAATATGAAATCAATATTGTTAGATGCATCATGAAATTGATTTTTATACCATATAGTTTTAATATTGTACTTTTTTTAGCATCAATACAGACATAAGCGCTCATATACACGCGCATACACTCACCCCTATGAACGCACACACGCACACCCAACCCCTATGAGCACCTCCGAAAGACCGAGCCGGCATATCATCTTGAGATTTACGAAGTCACCGTAGGCGCCTCGTCGTCGACGGGAACGTCTCCTCCCACTGAAAGCGCATCGCCGGAAATCCTAAAATAAATTCAGGAATAATGCGAGCACCAGAATTTGAACCCTGGTGGGTTGGGGATACCACTGTCCACCTAACCATCTCAACCACATGTAATATTGTACTTGCTGATATTTTTTACAACAAAGTTTGACTTTGACCAAATCTTATACGTAGACTAAAAAAACGGAGGAGTACGTGCTTGCGCCACTAGGTAGATAGGCTGATGCAGTACTATAATTAACACGTCCTCGTACGTACGTTCAAACGTTACCGCGGACCGATGGAGGCGGTGAAGTAGATAGATAGCGTGCACCGGCATGGAATGGATTAATGCGGATCAAAGTCCACGCAGGCGCACCTCGAGTAGCACCGTGCCCGGCATGGCATGGAATGACAAGCACTACTACTATTCGCTTGATATGGTCATGGCGTTGTCGAGTACGAGTATTATTCCCTTTCTTTCTTTGATGAGAAAGAGTATTATTCCTTCAAAGACATCCACAATTCTACACCATCATGAGAAAGTCGTTGTTATTATTCCTTCATGAGCATCTCAACGCGTCCATCCATTCATGTGGAGCTTATCTGAAGAGGACGTGGACCAATGTAGCGCGGGCTAGTCAAGCAGACTAATTCATATTGTTGCTTGCAAGCGATGAACCACGGATCCTAGAAAAAACGACTATATCGTGCTAGTATTGTTGCTTAGAAGAAGCGATGTACTTCCTCTGTAAAGAAAAACACACTTATATTTCTTTACAGAGGGAGTACTAGTATACGGAGTACATGACAATGATCCCTTTAGGTGTGCTCTAAGCTAAGTCTTAACCATTCGGTCAACATCCTTCCTCCTCATCCAAATTTCGAGCCTCAAATGTCTCGCCCATTTATAATAGAATCTCTTTGAAGTTTTTTACAAGATTGATTGATGTAGTTCACAAAGAAAAATGGATCGAAAAAACTTAACGGCCCAATGGGCAATACATCTTATCAAAGGAAAAAAAACTGTTGACAAGGACCACAAGTAGTCATCATCAAGGAGTTGTGTATCAGCCAACACCACACGCTTACACACGGAAGGGTAGTCATTGTCTGATGCCCGAGTTCAAATTAAAATTGGAGAGACTCTGGCTCGTTTTGAGCACGCCTGAAAGACACGCTCCCCACTGTTATAGCCTAAGAAAGTGAGGAGAACAAGCAATGAATAATTGAAATACATTGAAATTACCTTAAAAATACATTGAAATTTGGAAAGTCACAAGTACTCCAAATGGAGAAATACTTTGTCAGGGCATCCCACACAGTCTAGTCGGACACCCCAAAAGTCCGCGGATACGTTTGAACGTGTCTGCGAACGGTGGATAGTGGGGCGGTCATCAAACTCTATGCACCAAATGCCCATCTTATTTTATTTCCTACACCCAGAGCATTTAATAATTAATCTTTGGTCCATAATTCTGTTGTGGAAATATTTCAATGAAAGTATTCAAATATAAATATTGCAATCCAAACATGAAGTTTTTTAATAAAATAGTTTAAATTTGAGTTCAACTTATTTTGACACAACTTTCTACCTTCCCGCGAAGTGCCCACAAATGCTCAACTAGATCATTTTGAACATGCTCGTGAGTTACTTGATGCTGATTCTGTTGAAGCATTTGAAAAAAATCCTCAAACTTCGCTAGATTTTGCTATGGAAATTCAATGGGATCACCCATGCGCTCAATTTTCGGATAGTGGCGAACGCATTCACCCTCATCGTCTACTCATGTTCTGCATTATCACACAAGTTGTCATCAGCTCCCACAATGTCTATGGATCGCATATTTTTACAGCTCCTCGAACAACTAAAAAAACGGGTTTGGAGCACTCCAAATGCATGCCCTCTCTACATCCTTTTTAGCTTCTTCTTGCCTTTGGGCAAAGTATAATATTTTCTAACCCCTTGGTTCAGAGATGGCCTTGACGAAGGTCGACCATGAAGGATAGATACCAACACAAACATAATAGCCCATGTTGTAGTCATGACCATTGGTGGTATAGTTGCACGGAGGAGCTTGTCTCGTGCACAACCTTGCAAACAATAGAGACCGCTACACAATGTTGATTTCATTGTGAGACCCGGGTACTCCAAAGAAAGAGTGTCAAATCCAGAAGTCTTGTGATGTAACTGCTTCCAGAATGATAATGGGCTTCTTGCAATGGCCCTGACATTGCCCTTGTAGGGCATATGGGTAATTCTTCCATTGCTAGTTCATGCAATCCAGGGATCAGAGCATACCTGGCCAACCTCTTGCTTTTCAACGGTGCTATTAGCCTTGTGTTGTTTTCAACAGTTGGTTCCCTCAAGTACTCCGGTCCAAACAGCTTGACCATCACCGTTGAAAATTTGACCATGGCTTCAAGACATGTGCTTTTAGATATTCGGAGCTACTCTTCCCACGAATCTATGGCTGCGCCACAGGCAAGCATCTTCAAAGAAGTTGTTATCTTCTGGTAACCAGAGAAGCCGATGGTTACGACGACATCCTTCTTCAAGATGAAGTAGCAGTTATAGGCCCAGACAACATTTTAGAGGCGTTCGAACACAATTTGACTCATCCGGAACCAATGGCAGAAAAAATAACTTTAATTGCGCATTGGGAACAGTTTAATCGCCCATCAGCATCATATGCCCCCGTGCCCTTTATTGATCCATCACTCGATGCCCCTTGATTGATCCTTTGAAATCGAGAACATGCTCCTCCCCAGGTTGGGCATCTTCAATAACCACATGCATCATCGGTGTAGAAGTACTCTCTGGCCAGAATCCATCGTGTTTGCTGCAAAGTAAACAACAAAAACACATCAATAGTTTTGGCCACGGTGTTTGGCCGAACACTTGCCGGGGCATGGTGTCCGCCATGGACTGCAATGTGCAGTGGCAAAGGTTACCTGGGCGGCGGCCGGACAATGGATGGAAGGGAGGCATAAGCAAAGCAGAGCTCGCGCCCGGGTGGAGCGGTGGAGGTCCGGCAAGTCCCGGGCTACGAAGCGAGTGGTACAACAGCAACATCGGTTTCGGACTACGTGGATATAGAGCAATGATGCAAGGGTTGGGTGATAAAAGCAAGGCTCTGAGTGGGGTTTGAATGCCTACGTGGCAAAGGTCCGAACCGTGCACAAACCTTCATCGGCAAAATCGAATCGGAACAGACCGAAACTGAGGAATTCAATTGTTCATCCACACAAGACAAACCCTCAATTCCCTCAAAAAAAAAAAAGACAAACCCTCAATTCGAAGCGCGGAGGCAGACTGACAGAGTCACCAAGTACGCGCCACGGGCGCGAAATCCCCGAAACGCCCCGCGCTGACGGGGATCCCGGCGCGTCCACACCCTCCCACCCGAGGGCAAAACGGGAAGCGAGGCACGAACAAGTTTCCCCTGCTCCCCGTTGTTTTATTCGCCGAGACGCTCCCATCCCGCATAATAAACCAAGAAGCGGACGCGCGCGGCGAGGAGAAGACGGACCCGACCCAACCAACTCCCTCCCTCCCTCCGGCGCTCCTCCCTGATCCGCTTCCTCCGCCGATCGAGCGATCCCACTTCCGCTCCCACCTCTGCGTGCGCGAGAGAGGGACCGGGTCGGGTCGCGTCGGGAGGAGCCAGCAATGGCGGACGCCTGGGGCCGGGCCAAGCGCGCGCTCGCCACCAAGCTCTGCATCCGCCTGCCGGACCGCCAGAGGGCCCTCGAGGACGCGCCGCCGCCGCCGCCGGGACGCGAGGCGCACCATCCGCCGTCGGCCGCGGCGCCGGGCCCTGCGACGGCGGAGGAGGAGAGGGCCAGGTCGCCGTCCGCGTCCTCGCGGCGGCTCTCCAGCTCCGGCAGCCGGGGCTCCAAGGTGAGGGTTCCATCTTCTTGGCCATCTCCATCCATCCATCTCCTAATCGCTCTGCCCCGTGCCAAACCGCGTGGACACGCCGGGGAAAAGATCGTGCTACCACGTCTCGAATATTTTTGGATTTGTTCTACCTCCGATAAAAAAAACAGTGTTCATCATTTCCGTGTCCCATCTCTGCGTGTAGGCAGTGAAAGACCGCCGTGCGAGTTCGCCGGAGTTCATCGTTTCCGCGTGCGATCTCCGTCAGACAAGCAAACAAACAAAATCGGGAGAAATTTATTTCTTTTGGTGTGCCTTCTCTTAATAACATTAAAATTTAAAAGATATACTGTGATAATCATTGAATGTGCTCACCAATTCTCCAACTGTTAACCAGATACGCAAGTCACGCCAATTCTTTTGCTTTCTCGTCTGTCACCAGCTGCCTGCGGGTTTCAGTTACCAAAAATTGTTTTCTCTTGCTTCCAGCTGGTCCTCATTTTGTTTTGACCGGTCAGGTGCCACCAAGGCGGTAATAAGTTTCCTCACAGGGAAATCGCCAAACTGAAAAGTCTCTCCAACTTGTCCTACTCCTACCTTGTGATCACCAACTGAAATTAACATATGAGGATTATACTATACTATACTATACTAGTGTAGTTGCCCACGTGCCTAACATGTTATTTTTTAAATAAATATAAAATCCATGGGCCAGGGCATGGCCCACCGGATTGAGTTTGGAGGCCAGGCTAGAGCTGTAGCTCATGGATTGCATCTTTTTTTCTTTTTTGATGAAAATATTGCATGTTTTTCTACAGTTACACTGCCACTGAAGGCTTAACCTGTGATGCCTTGTGGTGCAGTTTGTTCAATTTTAACTGCATAATGCAGTAACCTTTTCCTATTCAATTTTTCCTGCCGTTTTCCTTTCCATGTGCTTTGACTGGTTGGTAGGCCCATCTAATTTGACTTGATCTTGGGCTCTCTGTCAGTTGGCTTCAACAACCAGAGTCCTTCGTGCAACGTGGTGAATTACTTTGACTTGCAAAGAATATTTTCTCATGCCAAATTGCCAACCCACTTTATATAGCGAAATAGTACTGTGTTAATTTTCCTCTGGTCAGTCACATGGACTGCTCCCGAGCTCCTTCATGACTATGCTTACTGTGGTTTCATTCAATAAAATGGGTGGAAAAGCCCTTTCTTTCGAAAGAAAAGTATGTTAATTTATTCTGGTTTTACCGCTCTGATTGTTAATGCTTACCAAGAATGAATGAAAGCAGAATATAGTGTTAGGATGTTCCGGTTCGTATTTTCTGATATCGTCTACATGTGTTAATACCCAAATTCTCAGTTGATTTAGTATGGTATGTTGATACTAGCATTTTTCATACTACACCTGATGTTTGATTGGTAGTAGTTCTCTATGCCAATTTTCAAGGTATGCAAATTCTGGCTCTTGGACCTTCATGATAAGTTTATAACCAACCTTTAGTTCTTCTCTTCTATTGCGTGATAAATTCCTTCCGTTTGATTGGTTGTACAGAGCCTCATGCAGTCTTGCTTATCCGCAGCATGTCGTATGAAAATCTGCAACACTGTTAGTGTGCTTGTCTGATGTTTACATCAACACAAGTGTTTCAATGGCATTATTCAGAGCACATTTTTACGCATCATTCATATAACCAATTGGGGTAGAAGCTATTTTTCTTTTTGTGCTCAGTTGCAAGCTCTGATTCTATCATGCTAACTCTTCTGCGCTGGCTTTCTTGATTTCAGAGGGTATGCGCCATCTGCCTTGGCAGTATGAGGACAGGGCACGGACAGGCCCTGTTTACTGCTGAATGCTCCCATAAGTTCCATTTCCATTGCATCACTTCAAATGTCAGGCATGGCAACCATATCTGCCCAATATGCCGTGCCGACTGGAAAGAACTGCCCTTCCAGGGACCTCAACTTGCAGATGCCACCCATGGGAGAGCTAGAGTAAGCCCGGTAAATTGGCCCCAAGACGACGGACACATGGCTGTTATCCGCAGGCTTTCCAACTCATACAGTGGAAATCTGCTGGAGCAATTTCCTGTCTTCCGTACTCCCGAGGCAGACATTTTCAATGACGATGAGCAAATAGATATTCAGTCTGAAAATGTGGAGGAGAACAATGCAGTCACTGGTTCGGTTGAAATCAAGACATATGCAGAAGTGCAGGCCATACAGCAGTCAGTGACCCAGAAGGTCTTTTCTATCTTGATTCATCTCAAGGCTCCGAAGTCCTTGGAGTCGGTGAGCTCCCGTGCGCCTCTTGACCTTGTGACCGTGCTTGATGTCAGTGGCAGCATGAAAGGGGCCAAACTTGCACTTCTCAAGAAGGCAATGGGCTTTGTCATCCAGACGCTTGGGCCCAATGACCGGCTGTCTGTCATTGCCTTCTCGTCTACGGCACGGAGGCTCTTTCCCCTTCGCCAAATGAACGTCAACGGACGAATGCAAGCCATGCAGGCTGTGAATTCCCTTGTTGATGGTGGCGGCACAAACATTTCTGATGGGCTAAAGAAGGGTGCTAAAGTCATCGAGCACCGTCGGATGAAGAATCCTGTTTGCAGCATCATTCTTCTGTCGGATGGTCAAGACACATATTCGGTGCCAACCTATGACGATGGGGTTCAGACAAACCACAGCATGCTTGTTCCTCCCTCAATCCTGCCTGGAACAGGTAATCATGTGCAAATCCACACCTTTGGTTTCGGTGCAGATCATGACTCGGCGGCGATGCACGCTATTGCGGAGACATCTAGCGGCACATTCTCATTTATCGACGCCGAAGGCTCAATCCAGAATGGATTTGCTCAGTGTATTGGTGGCCTCCTCAGTGTTGTGGTTAAGGAGATGCGGCTGGGCATCGAGTGTGTGGATGAAAGCGTGCTACTCACCTCCATCAAGTCAGGTGGCTATGCAAGTGAAGTAGCCGTGGATGGACGTAACGGGTCAGTCGATATAGGCGACCTGTATGCAGATGAAGAGAGGGGGTTTCTGATCACCCTCCATGTCCCAGCTGCACTGGGGCAGCAGACTGTACTGATCAAGCCAAGCTGTACATACCAAGACGCAGTTACAACAGAGAGCATTCAGGTGCAGGGTGAAGAAGTGAGTGTCGAGCGTCCTGCATACTCTGTGGACTGCAAAATGTCTCCCGAGGTTGAGCGCGAGTGGCACCGCGTTCAAGCCATGGAGGACATGTCCGCTGCGCGGGCCGCGGCCGACGGAGGCGATTTCTCCCAGGCCGTGTCGATCCTCGAAGGCCGCACGAGGATCCTGGAGTCGCAGGCAGCGCAATCTTCAGACAGCCAGTGCCTGGCGCTGATCACGGAGCTGAGGGAGATGCAGGAGAGGGTGGAGAGCCGGCGGAGGTACGACGAGTCCGGCAGGGCCTTCATGCTGGCAGGCCTGAGCTCGCACTCATGGCAGAGGGCCACGGCGCGCGGCGACTCGACGGAGCTCAACACCCAAATCCACACCTACCAGACGCCGTCGATGGTCGACATGCTGCACCGCTCGCAGGCTCTCGTGCCCGCCGTCGTCGAAATGCTGAACCGCTCCCCGACCGTTGCTCCTTCACGCGGCTCCGGCCGGTCGGTGAGGTCGACAAAGTCCTTCTCCGAGCGGCTGGCCTGACGTGGCGTGACGTGCGTTGCTTATTCATCAGAACCAAGCTTCAGGAAATAACTTGTGAAGTGGTTAGGTGATTTGAGGCTATCCGAATTATTTTTTAGTTTGATTATTCCTACAGCTATTGCTTCGGTATATTTATTTTAAATACTCTAGTGGCCTAGTGGGCATGGGGTTAGAAAAATTAATTGATCTTGGGACATACAAGTACAAGTAGTTTCCTGTACATGATCAGCGACGCTCGAATGGGAATGATAAATGTCATACCTGATAGCGGTGAAAATTGTGTGATTTCCTCCTTTTCATTATCTTTGGTGTGGTTTTGTCTTGCAGAAATGTCACCCTTGAATTGATGTGGATGGTGAAAGCTTTTAAGAGTTGCTTAATAACAACATTTTTTTGCACCGCATTCTTGGCCGACGGTGTTGGTTATGTCTGTTCAGTTTCTGAATTTGGCTGGCTTGTGCAGAATTTTTTTAAAAAAAATTGAGGAGCAGAGTTTGCCAATTTAATTCGTCGTGAAATTGATAATACAGCAGCGTCCCATATGAGGTTCCTCTTCCTGCTGAAGATCTCAGCCGCCACCTAAAGCGGCAGTTTTACTAGTTTAACTTGCAGTGCGCATATTCCTCTTCTCTGAATGCCAGACCAAGAATCTTGTGTTGATCAAGTACACTAGTAGGATCATAAGGGAAGATACGAAAGCAAGCATTGTTTCTGCACTTCCAAATAGCTCGTATCGCAACAGCAACCCTTACAACAAATAGCTCGTATCGCAACTGAATTCATATATGGTGAGTTGAGCAACTCGGTCAAGCTCCTGTCCTCCCATATATGCAAAGGAAAACATTAAGCATACGGCCGCTTGGATCATAATAACATGCTATATATGATAAATCCACTGTCAAGCATTGAGTAACTATGTGTACGATTGATAACCAATTGTGAAGATAGGTGTGCGTGGCCATTTTTTGTACAGCGAATTAGCTGCAAGGTGCATAAAATATTGCCAGGTGGGTAGGGATCTGCTGCACTGCTTGTTCATCGACTGAAGAAAATGTGCTTGATTGACTGACTGAGAAGCGAGACCAAAATTACATGATGCTGTTGCTGCTGCAATTTACAAGCTAGCTTTGTTGACATGCTAAGTGAAGATGTTGGTACAGTGCACCTGATCATGGGCTCATCATGGCTCATGGTCATGGGTAAAAACGTAAACATGTACACGGGACATGCATGAAGAAGAACTATTGGCATGCGTGCGTGATCATGCATGCATGCATGATCCTTCCTAGCTATCACCGCCGGGATGATATCCCAGCGGCCAGTATAGTACTGAAATTAACCTGCAGGCAGTATTGTATACCTCTCCTTCCTTTCTTTCTTTCTTTACAACGGGACACATGCACATTGCCGTAGTAGTATTAGCACATGCAGTAGCCTAGTACTCGCCTGAGTCGCCTCCGCTGGAGCCGTCCTCGCCGTCGACGAGCCGCCAGAGGCTGTCCCACAGCGCGTCCTCGTCGTCGGCCGGGAGCGGGAGGTCGAGCACCGCCGACGCCGCCGGGCACGGGCAGTAGCACTCTGCAGTCTCCATGCTGTTCATGTTGCCGACGGCGGTGATCACGGCCTGGTCCTCCTCCGGCGGGCTCTGCTGCGCCATCATCATCGCCTGCTGCTGCTGCTGGTGGTGGTGATTCTCCTGTAGCTGCATCTGCATCTGCTGCTGCTGCTGCTGGAGGAGGTGCAGCGCGTGGAGGTACTGGCGGTGCTGCTGCTGCTGCTGGAGCTGGTACTGGTGCAGCAGCTGCGCCCTGGCCCGCCTGGACGGCCGCGCCTTCTTGAAGTGCGTCCGCCAGTAGTTCTTGATCTCGTTGTCCGTCCTCCCCGGCAGGCACCGCGCGATCGCCGACCACCTGCGTCCGTCCATCCATTCACCCACGCGTCGCTCAGTTAGGCACCGCCCGCGCACCCAAGAAGATACAGTCATACAGTACGTGAGCATCTACTACAGCCACTTGCACTGTAGTAGACTGTACACGTCTCATAGATGAGATGAAGCGTGCGTGCTTACCTGTTGCCGAGCATGGCGTGGAGCTGGAGGATGACGGTCTCCTCGTCGGCGGTGATCTTGCCCCGCTTCAGGTCCGGCCGGAGGTAGTTCACCCACCGCAGCCGGCAGCTCTTGCCGCTCCGCCGCAGCCCGGTGAGCTTGGCGACGGAGTTCCAGCTGCCCTCGCCCTGCTGCTGCACGTACTCGGTCAGCAGCCGGTCCTCCAGCGCCGTCCATGGCCCCTTCCTCCACGCCCCCTGCAACACCGCGCTGCTCATCGCGTCCATGACGCGCCCTCCCTTGCTATATATTACTCCAACTTGCTGATCTAATTTAGCTACTACGATTAATACTATTAATTTGATGGGTGTGGCTACGCTATCAGCAGTGGGATTATGAGCTTGCTGGCTCCGGTTCCCGGCTTGTATGACAGCTAGAATCTCCCCGCGCCGTGCCCGCCATTTATACGGCCGGGGCCAGGCTCCATCTCCGGTTGAGGAGATCGGCGTCGCGTCCTTGTCACCAGCAGCGACTAACAATTCCACTCCCACTTGCTAAGCTTATCGACATATAATATTCTTCCTCCGCTTCTGACAAAAAGCTCCCCCCTTACTGGCTACTAGAATGTTGTGTGGTGATGCAATGCAAGTTAAATCTCGCAAGCATCTTTACCCCACCTTTACACTGTTTATAGTTTATTGTATCCTAAATTCCGAGCTGATCAATCATCCCACATATGATCAAGGGTTATCGATCTTATGCCCTTTTGCGCGTGTACGTACGTGTGGTGTCAAATACTACTGTAAGCGTACGTCCACTGTATTTTCAAATGGAGATGCTAGGTGCTGGTCTTCTTCTCAAGTATAGTACTTCCTCTGTAAACTAATATAAGAGCATTTAGATCACTAAAGTAGTAATCTAAACACTCTTATATTAGTTTACGGAGGGAGTAAACTACTTAGAGGTATTTGACCAGTACTTGCTTTTGTACAAGTCGCCGACCAGCAGGTCCCACAACACGTATTCACTACCGGAACAGGGCCATACCCCGACGGCCAGAACAATGCCGACGGCCCCCGTCGGCTTCTCCGGAGATATGCCGACAACCTGGTTCTGGCCGTCGGCGTACAAAGGCCGTCGGGCTACGCAGAGATAAGCCGACGGCACCCGTCGGCATAAAATGGCCGTCGGCCTAGCTACATATACGCCGACAGCTACCGTCGGCTTACGAAGGCCGTCGGCATACACGTGGGGCCCGGCCACCCCCTGGCAAACGGCGTCAGAGCTATGCCGACGGCCTAGACGGGGGGCCGTCGGCATAGGTCCGCAGGCCACGTCATTGATCCAGGCCGCACCATGCAGAGGCTATGCCGACGGCTGCCGTCGGCATATCTGCCACGTCAGTGATCCGCGGCACGCTGGTCGGATCTATGCCGACGGCATATAAACATACATATGAATATATATGTAGTTTGTATTTTTTTCATATATTATGAATATATATATATATATATATATATATATATATATATATAGTTTGTATTTTTTCGAGCACGTTAATAATGTGCGGTCATGTTCTTTTAAATATAGATCCTTATATTTTATTAAAATAAAAACAGCTATGCCGACAGAAGTTTTGTGGCAGTTGCAAACGCCCGACACCCGTCTCCAGAGAGTGACCCCCCTCACATCCGCGGTGTGCCCCCCCTCATGGACGGCGCCGCCGCCGGCACCTGGAGGGGGGAAACGGACGCGTCGGGTCTACACGGAGTGGATGTAGCTGTGGTTTTTGCCCGGATGTTGCTCCCGGGTGTCCCTCTGGGCCGACCTAAGACAACCGGGTGGAGAGGTCCACTGGTCAAAGCCCGTCCGTGGGAAGTCAGAAGGCTAGATCTCGTGGTCAACCGCTCCAGGGTTAGGCGGGACGGGGGCCCTGGGGGTAGCAATGCCACCGGAGCGTCGTAGCGGGCCCTCATACATGCGGGGTGGTGTTGTGGCATGTCCGAAGAGGCGGCACGCGTCTCCGGGACGTGCCCCCCCCTCACGGACGCCGCCGCCGCCGGCACCTGGAGGGGGGAAACGGACGCGTCGGGTCTACACGGAGTGGATGTAGCTGTGGGTCTGGCCCGGATGTTGCTCCAAAGTGTTCCTCTGGGCCGACCTAACACAACCGGGTGGAGAGGTCCACTGGTCAAAGCCCGTCCGTGCAAAGTCAAAGGGCTAGATCCCGTGGTCAAACGCTACAGGGTTAGCCGGGACGGGGGCCCGGGGGGTAGCAATGCCACCGGAGCGTCGTACCGGGCCCTCATACATGCGGGGTGGTGTTGTGGCATGTCTGAAGAGGCGGCACGCGTCTCCGGGTTGTGGCCCCCCTCACGGACGGCAATGAAACGGTAGTAGACGTTCTGCGGTAACGATGCAGCGTGAATATTATTAAATACTTGGAGCGCGATAAAATCATGAGTTTTTTACACAACGTGGGCACATGTGCTATAGGACTGATGGTAATTTTTCATAATTTTTTGTGATGGAGAAGTATCTGAACACTTCCCTCTACGCGGATTGCTCTTCGCACGTCTACGACTGTGGCCGGCGGCCTCCGGGGGCTAGCATACCGTCAAATCTTGCGTAGGCGGCCTCTCACAAATCTGGAAGTGTTGAGGCGGTTGCAAACGCCCAGCACGCGTCTCCGGGGTGTGCCCCCCCCCCTCACGGACGCCGCCGCCGCCGGCACCTGGAGGGGGGAAACGGACGCGTCGGGTCTACACGGAGTGGATGTAGCTGTGGGTTTGGCCCGGATGTTGCTCCAAAGTGTTCCTCTGGGCCGACCTAACACAACCGGGTGGAGAGGTCCACTGGTCAAAGCCCGTCCGTGCAAAGTCAAAGGGCTAGATCCCGTGGTCAAACGCTACAGGGTTAGCCGGGACGGGGGCCCTGGGGGGTAGCAATGCCACCGGAGCGTCGTACCGGGCCCTCATACATGCGGGGTGGTGTTGTGGCATGTCCGAAGAGGCGGCACGCGTCTCCGGGTTGTGGCCCCCCTCACGGACGGCAATGAAACGGTAGTAGACGTTCTGCGGTAACGATGCAGCGTGAATATTATTAAATACTTGGAGCGCGATAAAATCATGAGTTTTTTACACAACGTGGGCACATGTGCTATAGGACTGATGGTAATTTTTCATAATTTTTTGTGATGGAGAAGTATCTGAACACTTCCCTCTACGCGGATTGCTCTTCGCACGTCTACGACTGTGGCCGGCGGCCTCCGGGGGCTAGCATACCGTCAAATCTTGCGTAGGCGGCCTCTCACAAATCTGGAAGTGTTGAGGCGGTTGCAAACGCCCAGCACGCGTCTCCGGGGTGTGCCCCCCCCCTCACGGACGCCGCCGCCGCCGGCACCTGGAGGGGGGAAACGGACGCGTCGGGTCTACACGGAGTGGATGTAGCTGTGGGTTTGGCCCGGATGTTGCTCCAAAGTGTTCCTCTGGGCCGACCTAACACAACCGGGTGGAGAGGTCCACTGGTCAAAGCCCGTCCGTGCAAAGTCAAAGGGCTAGATCCCGTGGTCAAACGCTACAGGGTTAGCCGGGACGGGGGCCCTGGGGGGTAGCAATGCCACCGGAGCGTCGTACCGGGCCCTCATACATGCGGGGTGGTGTTGTGGCATGTCCGAAGAGGCGGCACGCGTCTCCGGGTTGTGGCCCCCCTCACGGACGGCAATGAAACGGTAGTAGACGTTCTGCGGTAACGATGCAGCGTGAATATTATTAAATACTTGGAGCGCGATAAAATCATGAGTTTTTTACACAACGTGGGCACATGTGCTATAGGACTGATGGTAATTTTTCATAATTTTTTGTGATGGAGAAGTATCTGAACACTTCCCTCTACGCGGATTGCTCTTCGCACGTCTACGACTGTGGCCGGCGGCCTCCGGGGGCTAGCATACCGTCAAATCTTGCGTAGGCGGCCTCTCACAAATCTGGAAGTGTTGAGGCGGTTGCAAACGCCCAGCACGCGTCTCCGGGGTGTGCCCCCCCCCTCACGGACGCCGCCGCCGCCGGCACCTGGAGGGGGGAAACGGACGCGTCGGGTCTACACGGAGTGGATGTAGCTGTGGGTTTGGCCCGGATGTTGCTCCAAAGTGTTCCTCTGGGCCGACCTAACACAACCGGGTGGAGAGGTCCACTGGTCAAAGCCCGTCCGTGCAAAGTCAAAGGGCTAGATCCCGTGGTCAAACGCTACAGGGTTAGCCGGGACGGGGGCCCTGGGGGGTAGCAATGCCACCGGAGCGTCGTACCGGGCCCTCATACATGCGGGGTGGTGTTGTGGCATGTCCGAAGAGGCGGCACGCGTCTCCGGGTTGTGGCCCCCCTCACGGACGGCAATGAAACGGTAGTAGACGTTCTGCGGTAACGATGCAGCATGAATATTATTAAATACTTGGAGCGCGATAAAATCATGAGTTTTTTACACAACGTGGGCACATGTGCTATAGGACTGATGGTAATTTTTCATAATTTTTTGTGATGGAGAAGTATCTGAACACTTCCCTCTACGCGGATTGCTCTTCGCACGTCTACGACTGTGGCCGGCGGCCTCCGGGGGCTAGCATACCGTCAAATCTTGCGTAGGCGGCCTCTCACAAATCTGG
Source organism: Triticum aestivum (assembly GCF_018294505.1). Lineage (NCBI taxonomy): Eukaryota > Viridiplantae > Streptophyta > Magnoliopsida > Poales > Poaceae > Triticum > Triticum aestivum. The sequence goes on along the minus strand of NC_057804.1, from coordinate 636,538,199 downwards.
AAGTGTTGAGGCGGTTGCAAACGCCCAGCACGCGTCTCCGGGGTGTGCCCCCCCCTCACGGACGCCGCCGCCGCCGGCACCTGGAGGGGGGAAACGGACGCGTCGGGTCTACACGGAGTGGATGTAGCTGTGGGTCTGGCCCGGATGTTGCTCCAAAGTGTTCCTCTGGGCCGACCTAACACAACCGGGTGGAGAGGTCCACTGGTCAAAGCCCGTCCGTGCAAAGTCAAAGGGCTAGATCCCGTGGTCAAACGCTACAGGGTTAGCCGGGACGGGGGCCCGGGGGGTAGCAATGCCACCGGAGCATCGTATCGGGCCCTCATACATGCGGAGTGGTGTTGTGGCATGTCCGAAGAGGCGGCACGCTTCTCCGGGTTGTGGCCCCCCTCACGGACGGCAATGAAACGGTAGTAGACGTTCTGCGGTAACGATGCAGCGTGAATATTATTAAATACTTGGAGCGCGATAAAATCATGAGTTTTTTACACAACGTGGGCACATGTGCTATAGGACTGATGGTAATTTTTCATAATTATTTGTGATGGAGAAGTATCTGAACACTTCCCTCTACGCGGATTGCTCTTCGCACGTCTACGACTGTGGCCGGCGGCCTCCGGGGGCTAGCATACCGTCAAATCTTGCGTAGGCGGCCTCTCACAAATCTGGAAGTGTTGAGGCGGTTGCAAACGCCCAGCACGCGTCTCCGGGGTGTGCCCCCCCCCCTCACGGACGCCGCCGCCGCCGGCACCTGGAGGGGGGAAACGGACGCGTCGGGTCTACACGGAGTGGATGTAGCTGTGGGTTTGGCCCGGATGTTGCTCCAAAGTGTTCCTCTGGGCCGACCTAACACAACCGGGTGGAGAGGTCCACTGGTCAAAGCCCGTCCGTGCAAAGTCAAAGGGCTAGATCCCGTGGTCAAACGCTACAGGGTTAGCCGGGACGGGGGCCCTGGGGGGTAGCAATGCCACCGGAGCGTCGTACCGGGCCCTCATACATGCGGGGTGGTGTTGTGGCATGTCCGAAGAGGCGGCACGCGTCTCCGGGTTGTGGCCCCCCTCACGGACGGCAATGAAACGGTAGTAGACGTTCTGCGGTAACGATGCAGCGTGAATATTATTAAATACTTGGAGCGCGATAAAATCATGAGTTTTTTACACAACGTGGGCACATGTGCTATAGGACTGATGGTAATTTTTCATAATTTTTTGTGATGGAGAAGTATCTGAACACTTCCCTCTACGCGGATTGCTCTTCGCACGTCTACGACTGTGGCCGGCGGCCTCCGGGGGCTAGCATACCGTCAAATCTTGCGTAGGCGGCCTCTCACAAATCTGGAAGTGTTGAGGCGGTTGCAAACGCCCAGCACGCGTCTCCGGGGTGTGCCCCCCCCTCACGGACGCCGCCGCCGCCGGCACCTGGAGGGGGGAAACGGACGCGTCGGGTCTACACGGAGTGGATGTAGCTGTGGGTTTGGCCCGGATGTTGCTCCAAAGTGTTCCTCTGGGCCGACCTAACACAACCGGGTGGAGAGGTCCACTGGTCAAAGCCCGTCCGTGCAAAGTCAAAGGGCTAGATCCCGTGGTCAAACGCTACAGGGTTAGCCGGGACGGGGGCCCTGGGGGGTAGCAATGCCACCGGAGCGTCGTACCGGGCCCTCATACATGCGGGGTGGTGTTGTGGCATGTCCGAAGAGGCGGCACGCGTCTCCGGGTTGTGGCCCCCCTCACGGACGGCAATGAAACGGTAGTAGACGTTCTGCGGTAACGATGCAGCGTGAATATTATTAAATACTTGGAGCGCGATAAAATCATGAGTTTTTTACACAACGTGGGCACATGTGCTATAGGACTGATGGTAATTTTTCATAATTTTTTGTGATGGAGAAGTATCTGAACACTTCCCTCTACGCGGATTGCTCTTCGCACGTCTACGACTGTGGCCGGCGGCCTCCGGGGGCTAGCATACCGTCAAATCTTGCGTAGGCGGCCTCTCACAAATCTGGAAGTGTTGAGGCGGTTGCAAACGCCCAGCACGCGTCTCCGGGGTGTGCCCCCCCCCTCACGGACGCCGCCGCCGCCGGCACCTGGAGGGGGGAAACGGACGCGTCGGGTCTACACGGAGTGGATGTAGCTGTGGGTTTGGCCCGGATGTTGCTCCAAAGTGTTCCTCTGGGCCGACCTAACACAACCGGGTGGAGAGGTCCACTGGTCAAAGCCCGTCCGTGCAAAGTCAAAGGGCTAGATCCCGTGGTCAAACGCTACAGGGTTAGCCGGGACGGGGGCCCGGGGGGTAGCAATGCCACCGGAGCGTCGTACCGGGCCCTCATACATGCGGGGTGGTGTTGTGGCATGTCCGAAGAGGCGGCACGCGTCTCCGGGTTGTGGCCCCCCTCACGGACGGCAATGAAACGGTAGTAGACGTTCTGCGGTAACGATGCAGCGTGAATATTATTAAATACTTGGAGCGCGATAAAATCATGAGTTTTTTACACAACGTGGGCACATGTGCTATAGGACTGATGGTAATTTTTCATAATTTTTTGTGATGGAGAAGTATCTGAACACTTCCCTCTACGCGGATTGCTCTTCGCACGTCTACGACTGTGGCCGGCGGCCTCCGGGGGCTAGCATACCGTCAAATCTTGCGTAGGCGGCCTCTCACAAATCTGGAAGTGTTGAGGCGGTTGCAAACGCCCAGCACGCGTCTCCGGGGTGTGCCCCCCCTCACGGACGCCGCCGCCGCCGGCACCTGGAGGGGGGAAACGGACGCGTCGGGTCTACACGGAGTGGATGTAGCTGTGGGTTTGGCCCGGATGTTGCTCCAAAGTGTTCCTCTGGGCCGACCTAACACAACCGGGTGGAGAGGTCCACTGGTCAAAGCCCGTCCGTGCAAAGTCAAAGGGCTAGATCCCGTGGTCAAACGCTACAGGGTTAGCCGGGACGGGGGCCCTGGGGGGTAGCAATGCCACCGGAGCGTCGTACCGGGCCCTCATACATGCGGGGTGGTGTTGTGGCATGTCCGAAGAGGCGGCACGCGTCTCCGGGTTGTGGCCCCCCTCACGGACGGCAATGAAACGGTAGTAGACGTTCTGCGGTAACGATGCAGCGTGAATATTATTAAATACTTGGAGCGCGATAAAATCATGAGTTTTTTACACAACGTGGGCACATGTGCTATAGGACTGATGGTAATTTTTCATAATTTTTTGTGATGGAGAAGTATCTGAACACTTCCCTCTACGCGGATTGCTCTTCGCACGTCTACGACTGTGGCCGGCGGCCTCCGGGGGCTAGCATACCGTCAAATCTTGCGTAGGCGGCCTCTCACAAATCTGGAAGTGTTGAGGCGGTTGCAAACGCCCAGCACGCGTCTCCGGGGTGTGCCCCCCCCCTCACGGACGCCGCCGCCGCCGGCACCTGGAGGGGGGAAACGGACGCGTCGGGTCTACACGGAGTGGATGTAGCTGTGGGTTTGGCCCGGATGTTGCTCCAAAGTGTTCCTCTGGGCCGACCTAACACAACCGGGTGGAGAGGTCCACTGGTCAAAGCCCGTCCGTGCAAAGTCAAAGGGCTAGATCCCGTGGTCAAACGCTACAGGGTTAGCCGGGACGGGGGCCCTGGGGGGTAGCAATGCCACCGGAGCGTCGTACCGGGCCCTCATACATGCGGGGTGGTGTTGTGGCATGTCCGAAGAGGCGGCACGCGTCTCCGGGTTGTGGCCCCCCTCACGGACGGCAATGAAACGGTAGTAGACGTTCTGCGGTAACGATGCAGCGTGAATATTATTAAATACTTGGAGCGCGATAAAATCATGAGTTTTTTACACAACGTGGGCACATGTGCTATAGGACTGATGGTAATTTTTCATAATTTTTTGTGATGGAGAAGTATCTGAACACTTCCCTCTACGCGGATTGCTCTTCGCACGTCTACGACTGTGGCCGGCGGCCTCCGGGGGCTAGCATACCGTCAAATCTTGCGTAGGCGGCCTCTCACAAATCTGGAAGTGTTGAGGCGGTTGCAAACGCCCAGCACGCGTCTCCGGGGTGTGCCCCCCCCCTCACGGACGCCGCCGCCGCCGGCACCTGGAGGGGGGAAACGGACGCGTCGGGTCTACACGGAGTGGATGTAGCTGTGGGTTTGGCCCGGATGTTGCTCCAAAGTGTTCCTCTGGGCCGACCTAACACAACCGGGTGGAGAGGTCCACTGGTCAAAGCCCGTCCGTGCAAAGTCAAAGGGCTAGATCCCGTGGTCAAACGCTACAGGGTTAGCCGGGACGGGGGCCCTGGGGGGGTAGCAATGCCACCGGAGCGTCGTACCGGGCCCTCATACATGCGGGGTGGTGTTGTGGCATGTCCGAAGAGGCGGCACGCGTCTCCGGGTTGTGGCCCCCCTCACGGACGGCAATGAAACGGTAGTAGACGTTCTGCGGTAACGATGCAGCGTGAATATTATTAAATACTTGGAGCGCGATAAAATCATGAGTTTTTTACACAACGTGGGCACATGTGCTATAGGACTGATGGTAATTTTTCATAATTTTTTGTGATGGAGAAGTATCTGAACACTTCCCTCTACGCGGATTGCTCTTCGCACGTCTACGACTGTGGCCGGCGGCCTCCGGGGGCTAGCATACCGTCAAATCTTGCGTAGGCGGCCTCTCACAAATCTGGAAGTGTTGAGGCGGTTGCAAACGCCCAGCACGCGTCTCCGGGGTGTGCCCCCCCCCTCACGGACGCCGCCGCCGCCGGCACCTGGAGGGGGGAAACGGACGCGTCGGGTCTACACGGAGTGGATGTAGCTGTGGGTTTGGCCCGGATGTTGCTCCAAAGTGTTCCTCTGGGCCGACCTAACACAACCGGGTGGAGAGGTCCACTGGTCAAAGCCCGTCCGTGCAAAGTCAAAGGGCTAGATCCCGTGGTCAAACGCTACAGGGTTAGCCGGGACGGGGGCCCTGGGGGGTAGCAATGCCACCGGAGCGTCGTACCGGGCCCTCATACATGCGGGGTGGTGTTGTGGCATGTCCGAAGAGGCGGCACGCGTCTCCGGGTTGTGGCCCCCCTCACGGACGGCAATGAAACGGTAGTAGACGTTCTGCGGTAACGATGCAGCGTGAATATTATTAAATACTTGGAGCGCGATAAAATCATGAGTTTTTTACACAACGTGGGCACATGTGCTATAGGACTCATGGTAATTTTTCATAATTTTTTGTGATGGAGAAGTATCTGAACACTTCCCTCTACGCGGATTGCTCTTCGCACGTCTACGACTGTGGCCGGCGGCCTCCGGGGGCTAGCATACCGTCAAATCTTGCGTAGGCGGCCTCTCACAAATCTGGAAGTGTTGAGGCGGTTGCAAACGCCCAGCACGCGTCTCCGGGGTGTGCCCCCCCCTCACGGACGCCACCGCCGGCGGCACCTGGAGGGGGGAAACGGACGCGTCGGGTCTACACGGAGTGGATGTAGCTGTGGGTTTGGCCCGGATGTTGCTCCAAAGTGTTCCTCTGGGCCGACCTAACACAACCGGGTGGAGAGGTCCACTGGTCAAAGCCCGTCCGTGCAAAGTCAAAGGGCTAGATCCCGTGGTCAAACGCTACAGGGTTAGCCGGGACGGGGGCCCTGGGGGGGGTAGCAATGCCACCGGAGCGTCGTACCGGGCCCTCATACATGCGGGGTGGTGTTGTGGCATGTCCGAAGAGGCGGCACGCATCTCCGGGTTGTGGCCCCCCCTCACGAACGCGTCGGGTTTACACGGAGGGGATGTAGCTGTGGGTTTGGCCCGGATGTTGCTCCCGGGTGTCCCTATGGGCTGACCTAACACAACTGGGTGGAGAGGTACACTGGTGAAATCCCGTCCGTGAGAAGTCAAAAGGCTAGATCCCGTGGTCAAACGCTACAGGGTTAGGCGGGACGGGGGCCCTGGGGGGGGTAGCAATGCCACCGGAGCGTCGTACCGGGCCCTCATACATGCGGGGTGGTGTTGTGGCATGTCCGAAGAGGCGGCACGCGTCTCCGGTGCGTGGCCCCCCTCACGGACGGCGCCGCCGCCGGCACCTGGAGGGGGGAAATGGACGCGTCGGGTCTACACGGAGTGGATGTAGCTGTGGGTTTGGCCCGGATGTTGCTCCCGGGTGTCCCTATGGGCTGACCTAACACAACTGGGTGGAGAGGTCCACTGGTCAAATCCCGTCCGTGCAAAGTCAAAGGGCTAGATCCGATGGTCAAACGCTACAGGGTTAGGCGAGACGGGGGCCCTGGGGGGTAGCAATGCCACCGGAGCGTCGTACCGGGCCCTCATACATGCGGGATGGTGTTGTGGCATGTCCGAAGAGGCGGCACGCGTCTCCGGTGCGTGGCCCCCCTCACGGACGACAATGACACGGTTAATAATATTTGAAGACAGTTAATAATATTTGAAGACAGTTAATGCCACGTGGCGCCTTCACCTCCCCTCTGTGCATAGAAATATAACTGATGACTATAAAAACATCAAAAATTTATATGAAATAAAAAAACAGAAGGAAGAAAAAATATAAGCTATTAAAATCATTAAAAAAAATATGCCTACGGCCAAGCCGTCGGCATAGCTGCCACGTGGCGACCTCAGCTATGCCGACGGCTTAGCCGTCGGCATAGGGTGGCCTTATCCACCCACCAGCGCGCAGCAGCCTGCAGCCACTCGTTCTTTGCCACCCCGACGACGACCTGCGCCGCCGCCGCACCCCACGACCTGCGCCGCCGCCCCCCCCACCCCGACCTGCACCGCCGCGCCCCCCCCCACCCCGACCTGCCGCCGCCGCCGCACGGCCCTCCCCCGACCCCAACATCGCCCCGGCTCTCCCCCGACCGCGCGACCCTCCCACCCCGTCGTTGTCTCCACCCGCCGTCGCCCCGGCCTCCCCCGGCTGCGCTGCGCCGCCACGGCCTTCCCCCGACCCCAACACCGCCCCGGCCTCCCCCTGCCGGCCCGCACGCCCGGCCCTCCCGTCCCCGGCCGCCCCTACCTTGGCCCTCCACCGCCGCCCCTGCTCGCCGCTGCCCCGGCCGCCCCTGCCTCACCGTCCCCGGCCGCCCCTGCCTCACCGTCCCCGGCCGCCCCGGTGAGGTTTTTTTCATTATTTTGCATTTGTTTTGCATTTTTTTACTGCTTGTTATATGATAGATACATGTTGTATGGATGAATGGATGGATTGATGTATATTGGTTAGTTATAGCTTTGGTCAACTTAGTGATGTTGTCAAATGTTGTCAAATTTGAAGAACAAAATTGGCATATTTGAGATGTTGTCAAATAGCTATAGTTTCATTTTGTGATGTTGACAAAATTGGTATCTGATGAGTAGTTATTTTATCATGATGATCTTGCTAAAAAAATTGAAGAACAAAATTTGACACTTGATGAAAATTAGGATTTGAAGTATCATGATGATCTAAAACCTTGACTAGATGTCATTAGCAATATGATTTTTTTTCATAGTTTGAAGTGTCAATGCTTTATGTGATGTGGTGCCGTCAAAATTTACAGGCTTTGTGGTATTCATCTCCCTGGAGCCTTCGTCGTCTGGGTTTGGTCTGTGATCCTGCCGCTGCTCGACTACTTCTTCTACAGCGGAGGGTGAGCTACGAATCCACCTTCACCTCCTAGCCTCTTTTAACTAGATTGAATTTTCACATCAAGTCGCGTAACCTAGGTCTCCCGTCCGAAAGGGTTGCATCGATAAATATGCATTCAATTGCATATTTATCACCGCAGCTCTTTCGGATTGTCCAGCGCTTTCCACGGACAGCCCGAGGATGTGTAGATTGGGTACGTTGTTCATGCTCTACCCCGTTCCGAGACAGGATTTCGGCGGCGCCTCCCTGTTGTTCTCCGGATGCACATTCTCTCGGCATTTTGCCGAGACGTGTATTTGGAGAACAGCGGGGAGGTGCTGCCGAAATTTTGTCTCGGAATGGGGTAGAGCATGGACCGTACTCAATCTACACATTCTCGGGTGGGATTAGGACCCATCTTTACCTATTAGAGATGTAGGTGGATTACTCGTCAACCTTGTAAAAAATAAAATATTGATGTTGGTAATTAAAATGAATCCTTAATTTTGTTGTGTGGCTTCCAATAAAGCAGAAATGGCAGATAATCAGTGGATGTATAGTGGGTTTTTCCGTCGGAATCAAGTAACAACAGAGTGGGTCGAGAAAACTGATGTGTTTTTGAAAGAGATATTCCGTAGTCCAATGAGGATGGTGCCAGAATGCCCGTGTGCCAGATGTAAGAGACGTATCCGCAGAGATAAGAGTGAGATGACTAAGCACCTTCGCACGCATGGATTTATGCCCAACTTTAATATGCCGATAAACTTTGCCCAGCGGGACCGTGGTAGAGAGGATGTGATACGACAACGCATCGCTGGTTATGAGGACGATGGGGTTAGAGACATGCTAGATGATGTCTTTGCTGCACAGCCGACACCTCCGTCACATTCAGCGAATGAACCGGAGGAGCCGGAGGAAACCGCAAAGGCCTTCCTGGAAATCTTGGCCTCGTCAAAGAAACCTCTCTATGAGGGTGCCAAGCTGTCTGTGCTGGATGCCATCTCGCAACTGATGGCAGTGAAGGCTGAGTACGGCTGTAGCCGAGGTTGCTTCGAAGCATTTCTGGGAGTATGGGCTAACAGCCTGCCCGAGGGCCATGAACTGCCGAAAACCATGTACGGTACGAAGAAAATCATGAAGGCGCTCTCCATGGACTATGAGAAAATACATGTTTGTCCAAAGAATTGCCTTTTGTTTAGACATGAGTATGCGGATGACAACTACTGTAGGAAGTGCGGTTCCTCTCGGTATATTGAGGTGGTCGATAAGCATGGTCAGAAGCGGCAGCTAAAAATCCCTGTGAAGGTTCTTCGGTATCTTGATTTTATAAAAAGACTGCAGCGCCTTTTCATCACCGAGGAGTCTGCCAAAATGATGAAGTGGCACAAGGAAGGGAAAAGGTACAATCCAAAAAAAATTGTACATACATCAAAAGGTGAAGCATGGAAGTCATTCGATATAAAGTACCCGGAGGAAGCAGCCGAGGCTAGGAATGTCAGAGTTGCTATAACAGGTGATGGGTTCAATCCATATGGTATGTCGTCTAATCCATACAGCTGCTGGCCCATATTTGTTATTCCGCTCAATCTCCCTCCCGGCGCCTAGTTCTTATACCGCTTTTCTTATTGTAGTCGATTCGTTGAGGAAGAATGGACAGGAATGCTGCCTCCTACTGAAGCGGAGGCACTTGCTCTTCTTCGAAAGGGTGCTGATGGAAGGAAAAATTTCGTTGCGTGGTTCATGGAGAAAGTAATTTTTCACACTTTCAATTAAACTCATGCACCCTATAATTTCAATTAAACTCATGCACCCTATAATTTCAATTGAACTTGTAGGGAAATGATCTGACCGAATCAATGGATGAAGAATTGAGATGGGTTTCCATGGGTTTTGACCCTGTCGTCATGACATGCGAAAAGTATGATGTGAATGGGTATCGCTTCCATACAGAGGAGCACCAGAACAGTCGGCCTGATCCCAAAACCATAAATACCGGAGTCTTCACTGAAGGAGATAATAAAATAGATTACTACGGAAGGGTAGGAAAAATATACGAGCTTACATTCAAACTTGGCCGCGAACACCTAAGTCTCACTGTGTTCAAATGCCGATGGTTCGACCCCAAAAAGGGCCTGAGACATACGCCTTCTATTGGTTTAGTTGAAGTTAAACCATCAACCGTCTATGCCGGAGCTGATCTCTTTATCGCCGCTACCCAGGCCACACAAGTATATTATCTGCCTTACCCATGCCAGAAAGAGTACCTAAAGGGTTGGGAAGTTGTGTTCAAGGTGTCGCCGCATGGTAAGCTACCGGACCCGAACGATGATGATTACTACAACATAAACCCCATGACATACGAGGGAGTGTTCTATCAAGAGGAACATGATGACGTGGTCCGAAACAACGAGGATGATGACTTGGGTTATGTTGACCTGGACCCAAACGACGACGACGCAAGGATTGATGGTGAGGCAGTTGTGAATCAAAGAGACATAATTATGCTTGAAAAGTTAAATGAAGACGCTGATGATGAGGAAGAGCCTCCACCTCTGTCAGACAACGAAGAAGATATGCGTGATAGTGATGATGAGACCGCTCCACAAATAGATTACAATAGTGATGATTCATATGGGTTCTAGAAAATGTAAGTTCTTTTAATGATCATTACAATAGTATGCTTAATATGCACTTCTGGTATTAATGTTTTTCCTGTATGCTTGTTTAATTGATATCCTTACTAATTGTTTATTCTCTTCTCAATGCAGGTTTGCTAATCATGGGCAAGTCCAGTGGTGCCAGTTTCCTCAGTAAACTCAAAGGAGGACTTACTCGGAGTGGACGAGCCCACAAGGTTCCCTCCCGACTACGCGAGGATGGCACCTCACAGGGAGGTGGAGGGGTCGGGGGAGGAGACCCTAGAGGAGGAGGCGGTGGGGGGAGAGCCCCTAGAGGAGGAGGAGGTGGGGGGAGAGGCAGCCGGGGCAAAAAACTCCGGGCCGTGTCCGAAATAGGAGGGTCTTCTTCGATGCCCTCCCATACAGAGGCACCTTCTGAGTCTGAGGAGGAGGAGTATGTTCCTGATGGCGAGGAGGAGGCCGAGGAGGAGGGTGAGGAGGAGGAGGCCGAGGAGGAGAGTGAGGAGGAGGAGGCCGAGGAGGAGGGTGAGGAGGAGGGCGAGGAGGGTGGAGGGGAGGTTGATCCCGAGTTGTGGGGTGACTTGCCACCGGGTGCTCCGCAGGGGTGGCTGCGTGGTAATGCCGGACTACCTACACCACCTTCTATCGAGGAGCACAAGTGGATCATTGAACCTGTGGGGACAGAGTAAGTGCCTCTCAATCATATTTTCAACACATGACAACATTTTCTTATTGTACACATGGCAATCATTTGATTCTTTTGCAGAAACTGGATCCTTCGCGGAAATGACTGTAAACCAAACGGCCTTATCACTGTCCTGTTGAAGCACTTTTGGCCTGGCCTATTCTGCCCGCGGCCAGACAGGGACCCGCAGCTGCGGGTTTTGGCCACGAGCTGGGCCCACTACGAGGCTTGCAGCAACGCGGAGTACGGGACAGCCGCTAAGGCCGTGATCACCAAATTTTGGGTAAGTTCTCTTCTTAATCACTTGTCTTCAGTTTCGTTCATAGTTTATCATTGGATCACTCAACTCATGCCTTGTTTGCTTCTGGTTTATGCAGCAACTCTATAGAGTTCTTGACGAGCACAAGGCCAGAGCCGACGTGGTCTTGCTTGCGGCTGCGAAGAAGAAAGCTCGTCAGTTGCAGTACGAGGTGCGCTGGGTTGCCGTCTCGCAGTACTACCACTACTACCTGCACCAAAAGATGACCAAAAGTCAAGCGCAGAAGCAGCGACTTACCTTGAACAGGGAGCAGTTCATGATGGTAACTATTACTAACTTTTCATTGTTTCAAGCAGTCAACTCTATGTTTCGTGCTCACATGTCATGCTTCCAAAATTTGCATAGGTTGTTCCTCGTTGGTGCTATGGAAGGCATGACGGATGGGCGAGTTTGGTGGATAGGTGGCTCGGCGCCGATGCAGAGTTTGCTGCCAAGAGCATCAAGGGCCGGGCTAACCGTGGAGCCGACGGGACACACGGCCAAGGAAACAGGAACCACTGGAGCTTCAAGGCCATGAAGGTATATCTATGTGCATGATGCATTTTTGTTCTTCTTTACCGTCATGTTCTTATGTATGGCTAACTTCTATTTGACGTTGTAGGAGGACAAGTTGAAGAGGCCGCTCTCAGACATGGAGTCGTGGAAGCTGGCCCGCGAGCGGAGTCGTCGCAAGGAGGGCGAGAGCCAGTACTACGGCAAGACCGAGGAGCACCTGGGGTCTTACATTCATCACTATCAGGAGTTGCATCCGGATGTTCCTGTTGCCGAGGTCGCCCAGTCTCAGATCGACGACACGGCGGTGGTGGCCATCCAGGGGAAGAAGAATGGCCGGTATCCGTGTTTCGACGGCTTGATCACTCCTTCGATCTCGTACACACAGCTTCGGGCTAGCAACCCGAGCCAGTTAGAGAGTACGGGGCGTTCACAGACTCCTTTAGCCCGCCAGCATGCTGTAAGTACTTCCTCTTTATCTTTTTCTATCTAGCATTCTCAGTTTATTTTCAGCATTGCTCACTTAGAAACAATCTAAATTATGTAGGCATATAAGGAGTTTGTCGAGCATAGGAATCTCGAGGTGCGGGAGTACTTGAAACGAGTGAAGGCAAACGATGATTACAACCGTCAGATGATGACGGTTAGTTCTGCCCTCTTAAAACCAAGCTAAATTTTTGCACTTTCATTCCTTCTGATCTTCTAGTTTGCTTGTTTAACTAACATTCAGGCTATGTTGGCGGCTTGGAGTAACGGCACGGGTCCACCACAAATGGGACCCCCACCACCACCTGCGGGAGAACCCCCACACGTGCCCACGTTCGATGAATGGGTGGCACTAGGCAGTGATGGTCCGGTTAGTACATTTGCCTAACTACTGACAAACTAGTTCTCGTTCATTCAACACTATCATATCATATTTACTGTTAGAATCTTTTCTGAAACATGTAGGGGACCGGTGGGTCGACTCATGCTCCGTCGACCCCAGTCACTCCGATCTGGCAGAGTGGTGGTGGTTTTGGCGGAGGTGGTGGTTTTGGTGGAGGTGGTGGTTTTGGCGGAGGTGGTGGTTTTGGTGGAGGTGGTGGTTTTGGCGGAGGTGGTGGTTTTGGCGGAGGTGGTCTTGCTTGATGATTCCGTGCATGTGGCCGTCGTGCCATGCCTTTCATATTCCTACTTTTATGATGTTTCATGTCTTGCACAACTTTTATGTTCATGAACTTGAGTCGGTGATGATCTTTAGATGATGTGATGAACTTGAGTATGTTTAGATGATGATGGTGAACTTGAGTATGTTTAGATGATGAACTGTCATATTTCTGCATAATTTCATATTGTTCTGTTTTGAAATGCTGTCAAATGAATTGGAAAAGAGAAAAAACAGGGAAAATAAAAAAAAAACTATGCCGACGGCAAAGCCGTCGGCATATATAAGCCCAGGAGTCACCAGGGCTCGCCACGTGGCGGATCTATGCCGACGGCTTTGCCGTAGGCATAGGTGAAAATCTATGCCGACGGCAAAGCCGTAGGCATACCTCTGCTGCCAGGAGTAACCAGAAGAAGACACGTGGCAGGGCTATGCCTACGGCAAAGCCGTCGACATAGATTCATCTATGCCGTAGGCATAGCCCTGCCACGTGGCCTTGCATGATTCGTCCCCGTTTTTGACGGCGCCGTCCGTTGCCATCAGACGAAAAAGACTGCCGACGGCTGACGCCAGGCCGTCGGCATAGGCCCCTATGCCGACGGCTTTACTATGCCGACGGTCTGACAAGACTACGCTGACGGTATCTACGCCGACGGGTCTATGCCGACGGCAGCCGTAGGCATAGACCTATGCCGACGGCTTGGGGGCCTATGCCGACGGCCCTTGGCCGTAGGCATAGACCGCGAGTCCGGTAGTGATTGGACCGGAACAAAAAAAACTTGCCGAAAGTGAATATTTTTTTAACATGGTTAGGTAGTCTTATGATGCTAATTTGCTCGCTTTAAAAAGGAAAACGAAAAATTCTGTAAGCTGCGACGAACGCGTTGTTTTGAAGCATGAACTCTGACGAAGCAAATTATTTCGCTAGTCTTGGATTATCAAATGTTGAGTTGCACGCTTACCTAACTGGTCTAGTAGTATATTCTAAGAGACTATGAGTAAGATACTAGTCTAGTTTTGCAAACACATTATGAAGACCAAAAAGTAAAAGCGAAAGGTAAGATGTGTCTAGCTAAGCATTGCATTTTTCAACTTGCAAGTGGAGTGGACAATCTTTTACATCAACGAAGCCAGGAAGCGGTTAAAGTCAGTGTTAACTATAAGTAAAAAACCATTTTGGTCAATGCCCCAAGTGGTACGTAGCTATATTGGGTAATGGAGGTCAATGTTGACCAGTCTTAAACGCGTACCCCATAGTTAGTAGCTCAATCCAGAGGAAAGCTGCGACACAACTCATATTCAACCTAGTGGAGTAATCTAATAGGGACCGATCCGTTAGTTTATAGCAGCCTGTTTAATTAGTAGGGCTCAGCCTTGAGCTTAAAGCAAATTAAGCTGCACTTGCAAACAAATAGTGTAGGCCAAAGGTTCTTCTTAGCAACAGTATTAATTTTATTTATGTGCTTTACAATAACCACCTTGCAAGAACGTGGATGTTTTCCAAAAACTACAAACTGAGTTAAAGTAAAAAACAAAATAAAAAAGCTATGGTGTTTAAATATTAAAGTGAGCCATGCACGGGCAAGTTTTTTTCGCAAAAAGAAATGTACCGGCAAGTTTTCCTAAAAAGTCGTTCGTTTGCAAGCTTGGTACAAAAATTGAGGAGTTAAGAGTAGCATTTTGGGTTGTGAAAAAGTGCTTGATTTTGGGTTTTTCTTTCACAGCTCACAAGTCAGCTGTTATTGTCACCAAAATTTGAAATCTAGAAACATCCGAGTCATTTGTTTTATTATTATTTTCTATGAATGCACATTTCTTAAAAGGGGTCATGTGATCCCAAGACACAAATACGAGTTGTGGTGAACTTATGCCCTTTTTCATCCCCAATAAATGTACATGTGCATGTGCAAAGCACACACAACTAACTAAAACATTAAAAAAATTACAATTGTTATGCATGATAATAAAGATAGGCTGGTGTGTGTTTTAATTAACCGTACTACAAGCACAACAAAATTGAAATTTAAAACATTTTTCTACAAAAGATGTATACCTCAAATAATATCATATAAAAAAAAACTCCATAGGCACGGAACATAACCATTCTCGTGTGTGCAATGTAAATTGGTGAGTAATTAATATGTGAGAAATATAATTAGGACCATGAGACTAAAAAATGTGAGTTTTTTTTGACACATATTTGTTTTACATCTACTTTCCTATTCATGCGTTTCTCTCTCTCTCTCTCTCTCTCTCTCTCTCTCTCTATATATATATATATATATATATATATATATATATATATATGTGTGTGTGTGTGTGTGTGTGTGTGTGTGTGTGTGTTTCTGTTGAACTTGGAGGAGTAGCGTACCAGGAGCAGTTGCTGCTGTGTCTTTCTTGGTGTGTGGCGGCTCTCACGGAACAGAGGAGGAGGAGCTCCTCTTCTAGGTCAACATTTCTCATGCGCTTGGGCCTAAGAGACAGGTGCAGATGGGCTAGGGCCCATACCGGTTCAACACTCCTCCTCAAGATGGGTGGTAGATATCTATCATTCCCATCTTGTCGCAAGGTAGGTTGCATTCCTTTGCTGCCAAACCTTTTGTCAAGCAGTCTGCTATCTGTTGGCCTATGTGCACATACTCAATCTTTATAACCCCAGCATCAAGCTTCTCTTTGATGAAGAATCGATCAATCTCTACATGCTTAGTTCTGTCATGTTGCACTGGGTTGTTAGCTATGCATATAGCAGACCTATTGTCACACCAGACATTCAGAGATCCTTCTCTTAGCAATTTCAATTCACTTAGAAGGTTTCTCACCCACAACATCTCACTTAACCCCCGAGACATGGCTCTATATTCTGCTTCTGCTATTGATTTTCATACAACTGGCTACTTCTTGCTTCTCCATGAAACTAAGTTACCTCCCACAAACACACAATACCCAGATGTTGATCGACGATCATCCAGGCAACTTGCCCAGTCTGCATCACTATACCCATCAACTACCAAGTGGCCATTCCCTTCGAACCACATTCCTCTTCCTGGTGTTCCCTTCAAATACTTCAGAATTTTGTGTGCTGCCTCCACATGTCCACTTCTGGGCTCATGCATATACCTACTCACTATGCTCACAACATAGGCAATGTCTGGCTTTGTGTGACACAAGTATAGTAAACGCCCTACCAGTCTTTGGTATTTCTCCTTATCCACTAAATCTCCAGATTGTGCTGTTAACTTATGGTTTTGGTCAATTGGGGTAGTAGCAGCTCGACACCCTAACATTCTCATATCACTGAGGAGATCCAAGGTGTACTTGCGCTGGGACAAGGCTATCCCTTTGGCAGATCTTGCAATCTCAATACCCAGAAAATACTTCATCTGACCAAGATCCTTCACTTCAAATGCCTTTCCAAGACACTCCTTTAACCTTGCTATCTCCGTCCCATCATCTCCAGTTATGATTATATCATCTACATAGACTGCAAGGATGACAATCTTCCTATTCTGATGCCGGTAGAAGACAGTGTGATCCTTATTGCATTGTTCGTATCCCATCTCACACATAGCCCTTCGGAATCTATCGAACCAAGCTCTCGGTGATTGTTTCAGACCATACAAAGACTTTTCCAATCTACACACCTTGCCTTCAGTTTTAGATGAGTCCAATCCAGGGGGACTTCCATATACACTTCTTCTTTTAGTTCTCCATGCAAGAAAGCATTTTTCACATCTAATTGATGCAAAGGACATTCAAAGTTTGCTGCACATGATACTAATATGCTCGCAGTGTTCATTTTTGCTACTGGAGCAAATGTTTCGTCATAGTCTATCCCATAGGTTTGACTATATCCTCTTGCAACTAGTCTGGCTTTGTATCTCTCAATCTTACCTTCAGGATTCTGTTTGACAGAATAAACCCATTTGCAGCCCACTATTTTCTTTCCTGCTGGCAACTCAGCTAACTCCCAAGTCCTTTGTTTTCTCAATGCTTCTAGTTCTTCTCGCATAGCAGCACACCACTTAGGGTCCTTCTTTGCATTTCTCCAATCTGAAGGAATAACCACCGCTTGAAGAGAAGCAATGGACACTTTATATGATGCCAGCAGAGCATCATAATTCACATAATTCCCAATATTATGTTCAAACCCATATCTCTCGACAGGTTTGGCAGCCGCAACCCTAGTTCCCTTCCTCAATGCAATTGGCATCTCCATGGATGAGTCCTCCTGTTCTATGTGTGACTCCCCCCGCATCACATTCTCATTTCCTGCTTGCTCCCCCTTGGGTTCATTTGCCTTGGCTCGACGGGTGTAGACTTTAAGTGGCTTCTGTGCTATGCCCTATTGCTGCTCAGGTTTCTCTTGAACCTGTTGCATTTCTGTTTCATCTTCTCCACTAGACAGCGGCAACAAGGGTATAGTGCCCACCATTGGCGGTCTTGCTTGCTGCATCACCTCTTCTTGACCTCTTCCTTGTTCTCTCCCTCTTGATTTAGATACTTGAGGTTGCAACACCACCTCCCCCTCTGTACCAACCACACACTGGTCCAGACATTCAAACACCGAGCTCAAGTCAGTTTTTCCCCATAGTAAGGATTAGATTCCCAGAATGTCACATCCATGCTCACGAAAGTGCGCCTATCAGAAGGACTTCAGCACTTATACCCTCTCTTTCCAGAAGGATAGCCAATAAAGACACACTTCACCGCCCGAGGATCCAGCTTGTTCACAGCAGGTCTATGATCCCTGACAAAACAAGTACATCCAAACACCTTTGGTGGCACACTAAATTTATTCTCTCCTAATAAGAGTTCACAAGGATATTTCATACCCAGTATCATGGATGGTGTGCAATTGATCAGATAGGTTGCAGTCAGAACGGCTTCACCCCATAGACACTTTGGCACATTCATAGTGTACATGATTGAGCGCGCTACCTCAAGGATATGCCGATTTTTCCGCTGTGCCACGCCATTTTGGGGAGGAGTGTTCAGGCAAGATGTCTGATGCAGAATACCTTGGTTTGATAGGAACTCTCCGAGCCTTCTGTTGACAAATTCTGTCCCATTGTCAGTCCTTATCATTTGAACCTGCACCTTGAATTGAGTTTTAACATACGCACAGAAGTCCTTGAAACACTCAAACACCTCATCTTTATGTCGCATTAGATACATCCATGTCATGCGAGTATTGCAATCAATGAAGGTGACAAAAAATTTCATTCCATTTATCGAGGTTGATGGACATGTCCAAACATCTGAATGAACAAGCACAAATGGGACTATACTCCTGAGCCCCTTACTCACATACGATATCCGAGTGTGTTTAGCATACTCACATGCCTCACACCTTAAATTGGTTTTATCTAAACCATTCATTACATCAGGGAAAGCTTTCTTCATTTTCTCAAAAGAAACATGTCCAAACCTACAATGGTGGATCATAGCTAATGCTTCCTTCTCTGTCGTAATTGCAGCAAGAGCCATGCCAGCAGTCTTCACATCCTCCTGGCGATCCATGTACCATAGTCCTCTATGCCTGGTTCCTTCCCCAAGCCTCCTCCTAGTTCCCATCTCCTGAATCAAACAAAGGTACTTGTTAAGAGTTACGTCACAATCTATCTGATCAATCAAAGCACTCAATGACACTAGACTAATTGGGAAAGCTGGAACATGCAAAACTAATTCCAACTTAATACTTGGAGTACATTGCACTGCCCCAACCCCCTTAATAGGTTGTGCAGTACCATCTGCAGTTTGAATAGTTCCATTGTACGAATGGGAGTACTGTTGATAGCATTCAAACTCTCTAACATTGTTAGTTACATGTTTCGATGCCCCCGAGCCTAGAACCCAATCTACACCAGCCCTATGGACAACAACAAATGCAGTTTCATTACCTTCATCAGAGTACACAAAATGAGCAAAGTCACCAAACGCTGTCTCTGCCTGTTGTTCGTTCCTCTTGTCTTGACCCTGCTACTCATTTCTCATGTCTTGACTATGAGAAGAACTGGACTGACCCTCACTCATGACAGATACATTCACTCTGACCTCCCCTTGGTAGCGATTGTAGTTGTTATAGTTACTTGGAGCACTTCTGCCCCTGTTGTTGCTTCCACGATAGTATCCCCTGCCATCTCCTCTGTAGCTGCCTCTGTAATCTCCTCTGCCTTTGTTGTCTCTCTTCAGTGGGGTTGTGCACTAGTAACTGAGATGCCCTTTCAGCCCACAATTGTGGCAGTCTCTTGTCTCAGGCCTATTCATTATGTGATAAGCAGGTCTGGAAGCCACCTTTGACCGCTCCACAGCTTTCAGTCTAGTCTCCTCCTGTGCTATAGCAGCAATGACATCTCTTAGTGACAACAACTTAGCTTATTGCACTAAGATAGCCCTTCTATTCTCAAACATGGAGTCCAACCCCTTCAGAAACTTAAGGACACGCCTATCCTCAACCCACTTTCTAGCTATCACTGCACACTCAGCATGTGGCAACACAAGAGGTGCAAGATAGTCTAAATCAGCCCAAAGATGTTTCAGCTCTTCAACATACATCATTACAGTCCTATCACCTTGAGTGAGATCATGCACAGTGTCTTCAATTTTGGAGACCAACATGACAGTTCCCTTCCCTGAGTACATACTAGCTAACGCTGCCCATACCTCAACAGCAGTAGGGAGGTCCTCGACCGAAGCAGCAACAGAAGGGGATAGAGAACTCAACAGCCAATTGAACACCAAACTGTCTGTGGCATTCCATTTCTTCCATAAAGCTCCCCTCTTGTCTTCTGGTTCCTTCACCTCACCAAGAGCATAGTCTTCCAGTGACTTCGTTCTGAGGATGAGTTTACCTCTCCTCGACCACCTCAGGTAGTTCTCTACACCTTCTAACTTCACCTTGTTTGGAGCCAGCTCAATCTTCTGCACCATCTCTGCATGCACAGCGCTCGAGCCCACATCAGCAGGTGCCTTCTCATCGGCAGCCACCATCTTCACGGCCATGATGTCCGCAAGCTTGTCCATTGTAACCGTCAGTGCTTCCTCCGCCATTTTCCCTTTCAGTCAGCAGCAGACCAAAAACAGCAGGACTTTCAGCACCTGCAAACAGCAGTAGCACTCCTCTTCTCCTCTTCTCAACCAGCAGCAGTTCGTCACCTCTCCTTCCTTTACCAATCCACAGCAATCAACAACCGAGAGCGGAAGGGGACTTGGAGACAAACTGCAGCTTCTTGGGGTGGACCTGACAGTGTTGTTGTCGTGTGAGGTGAGATGTGTGACCTGCCCTTCCTTTTCTCTCTTCCCCTCAATCTCTCTCTCGCTGCCTCACGCAGCAGCAGCAGCACCTCCAGCAGCACGCACGCACAACAACCTCCTCTCCCGAGCCAGCCGCGCCGCCTCGCTGCACTTCGCCACCAGAGGCAGCCGTTGCGCCTAGCTCGCCGCCGCTCGCCCCCGCAGCTCCTCCTCGCCGGACTAGACCACCGGCGCCGCCTTTGCCGCTGCAGCCTGGTCTGATACCATGTTGAACTTGGAGGAGTAGCGTACCAGGAGCAGCTGTTGCTGTGTCTTTATTGGTGTGTGGCGTCTCTCACGGAATAGAGGAGGAGGAGCTCCTCTTCTAGGTCAACATTTCTCATGGGCTTGGGCCTAAGAGACAGGTACAGATGGGCTAGGGCCCATACCGGTTCAACAGCTTCATAATGTGTTTTCCACTTTTCCCTATCATGCATTTCTAGGACCACATGACTCAAGGAGACCTTGTTGAAGACAGTGCATGCATGACCCCACGGAAAGAAAAACAATACTAATCATGTTCCAAATGATCACGTATAGGAGAAGTTTAACCATAATTTAATGAGAACCATATATGCTGATCCTAAAGTTATTTGCCTATGAGAAGCTACGTGGTCTCTTTGGATTATAGGAGTGACACAAGAGTAGAATAAAAGCATGAACTTGGCTTGAGTTAATACAAATGCACAATCACAAAACACTTTAAGCAAAACCCAGGAGTGATCATTTGCATAAAATTAAAACATAAAACAAACACTCTCTAATCAAAACATAAAAAACACAGACGGAAAGAACGCATCCATCCTACACAAATGAGTGAGAAAAGGATGTTAAATTCCTTGGAAACTTTTTTTTTGCATCGAAAATCCTTCGAAATCAGAAGCATAGAAAAGTACAATCTGTAGGAATTTGGCAGCGTCTGTCCTAATAAACAAAATCATATATACCAGCCAAATAGGCTTCTGTAAAAAGCTAAGCCCTGCAGTACAACGTCATAAGGCATGGCTTAAGGACTTGTATTACATAAATCATGGCAATCCTTAAGAAGTACTTGCATGAAGTTCTAGTACCTGTACAGCGCATAGGTCTACTAAAAGATGAGCATATATATCCACCGGCCTTGCTCCGAATCAAATCTATATCATGCATGTTCTATGTATGTGCTGCGGCTGCATGCGCGAGCTCACCCATGCCTCCATCCATCCATCTGCATCTGCAACAGGATAGGTAGATAAACATACAGCGAAAAAGGAGCCAGACAGGACCAAATGGCTTGGCCTCAATCAAAAAGACCCACCCGATTAAACAAACCAATAGCTTTTAGACCGATCCATCCATGGAAGACGAAAGGACGGAGAGGCAGCTGCTGCTGCTGTTACGTTGCACTGTTAGCTCTGACGTTAATTAATCTGTTAGGCCGCGTAGGTGTCCAGCAAAACACGGCATCACTCGCTTTTTAATACGCTTTTAATCGGTCGTCGTACAAAAAACATACATATATGCATGCGTGGACGCCAATTGTGCATGTCCACATCCCCCCAAAGATGCAGAGTTGCAGACGCAGAGAACTTGAAGAAGAAAGTGAGTTTGATCGACTGTTGCTGGTTTGACCAAGATGAACTTAATTACACATGGCCATGGCGCAGAGGCCGGATCGCAGGCCTAACTCCAAAGAGTTCTGATGTGGAGTGAAATTGAACTGAACTGAACTCCATTGTGCTCGTTCATCCGGCCATTCAGTCAGAGAGTCGGCGTCAACGTACCCTAGCTAGGTCCCTAGCTATGTCCCTGGCTTAATTAGCTTAGCTATGTGATTACTGATTAATCATGCGTGTAAGCTTTACGAGCCTATCACACGTAGTAGATATTTATGTTTGTTGAGATGCGATTTACGGGAAGGAGCCTATATATGATGTATTAGTGCGTGTCTAGAATGAGCTAAAGCCAGTCTAAAAAGGGTTTCGGTCTCCAAAAGAAAGAAAATGACCACCCGAGTGAAACACGACAAAACTTATCCGACTAAGTATGCCGAGATATTTTGCCTATCCGTGCTAATTGATTAGATCAAGTTAGAGTTACCCATCCTTTTTCCTGTTCTTTTTTTTCCTTTCCTTTTTGCTGGTGCCTATCTTTGGATCCGGCTTGCCTGCTCCTTTCCCATGCTCCCATCCGTGCTCCCACTTCATCCTACGGCTGTCATTTTCTCCTTTTCTTTTCTAATCTAATCATCCCCCCTCCGATTTTCAGGGGGTAGGGCCGGGCCTTATTTTCTTCCAATCAAATCAAGCCATGTACGCGGGAGCACGGATGGGAGCACGGGGAGGGAGCAGGCAAGTCTCGTCCCCTATCTTTAGTTTCTTGAAAGTGACACGTCACTAACAAGCATGCATGGACACTACATTTTCTCTGTTAATTCCTCGAGACAGCGGAGATTCATCGATTTGTGGTGCTTACTATGCATGAAACAACATGCCAAGATCGTATTGGCGTACATACATTAGTTAAAGTAATCTCTATCGAGAGATCTCCTTCCCCGTTCGAGCCGATCTACATGCCTGCTGTAAAGTGTATCCCCCCTGATGATCCTGCCTTTATTCCCAAAGGAGGAAGAACACAAGCGTAAAACAAACTAGATCGCATCAAATCCGACACCAACTTAATCAATTTTCCAACAATCTTATGGGCAGCCTCAGAAGCTCCACGTGTCGCCTCCCTGCCCTTTCCACTCCGAGAGTTTTAAATATGCAGCTGAGGCATCGCCAGGAGATCTATCTCCAACTCCAAGTTGATTTGCTTAATTAGTGTGCATGGTGGCTTGACAGCAGCCACATGGCCTATGGTCTCTCACCACATACAACTGGACTTTGTCTCTGGCTGCGATTTGGGTCTTGATTAGTTTAACCTGACCACGTACGCAGTGGTGCCTTTGCTAATGTGGCATTGGCGATTGATTTTCTTAATATAGATCAGTGGACGTACTGCCACACAAAAGAGAAACGACTTGGCTATATATGGTTTATGTTAGGGATACTCCATGCACAAATCATGTGCAAAGAGATGTTCTTTGCACACCTATACAACGCCCCTAGTGTCCACTGTCCACACAATTTAGTTAAAGCCGGCAGATGGCTAACAGCCATGCATACATTTTTGGGAATTAATATTCAACTTAGGGAAATGACTGTAATTTCTTTTGCCACAAATATACACAACATCCTTTGCTAAACCGAGAAGGTAAACTAAACATCAAATGTATGGAAAACCAAACATTATATTACTCTCTTTATTTCAATGTATCTATCCTTGTCCTATCATACACACAAACTAATTAAGAAGAGCACTAAATTTATAGAAAGTAAAAGAATGACCATGTGTATTCCAGTGAAATAATACACAAGAATGTTAAAAATCCAACGTCAGATTTCTAATCATGGAAAATACTGTGGGACATTTTTTTATGGCAAATTACGTTGTCGCGGCATGGCAATTCAAAAGAAAAATGTTCGATTTGTCATGCGTAAAAATCTGACTACAAATCTTTAGTGAAATCCATAATATAATCCAACGATTTTTAAGCATGGCAAATCGAACAATTTTTTTATGGAACATTTGATGTGCCCTGCTTAAAAATCTGACATGAGATCTTTAGCGAAATCCATAATATAATGCAACGATTTAACCATTCTTATCATTAATAGGTGTATAGAGTGGAAACAATACAATTAGTACACTCTCCATTTTGTTTGGCAAATTATTTTAACATGTAGGTTACCAAATTTGGCTAAATATATAATAGCGAAATGGATAATGTATTTTATAATAAAAATCTGCACAAAGAAATACTAATCGTTGTGTTTCACGCAATGGCTGTAAAATTAGTACAAAGTGGAACTTACCCTTCAAACAATAGTGTGTACCAATATCATGTCTACTGAATGGTAATCCGATGTAAGAAAGACCTGCACGTTAATGTAAATTTAAAATGATTTAAACATGTCAATGTTCAAATCCTCCGTGTTTCTGTAAATATTCATATAAACCCAATTCGTTTCCGTGCAAAGTGCAAAACCAACAAATTTAGTGCTTAAATATCTACTTGGGAGTATTATGGAGCACCAAGGCACTTTTTTGCCTGGGAAAGAAAAGGGGGTCTTTCTTCTTGAAAATTTACATGCATGTTTACTTGAATTCATAAGTACTTAACCTTATTATATTCCAGATTTTTTTACAGCATTACTGTCTATCTTAGGCATGGGTCCGCCCCGAAGCTAATTTTCACTCTTGTCTAATGATCAACCATTATCATTTGCATAAACTGGATAAGTAATGCGGATTATTCTCTAATATATTTACACATGACAACGGAAAGTATGAGCAGCATACAACACGATTAGACTTAGCCCTGCATATATAATTAAAGGCAATCACTTTAGTCTTTTCTAGCGCACATAACAAAGTAGGAGTATATGCTAACTCTAGATAGTAGACACGTTTTGTTAGCTCTTGTAAGAAAGGGACAAATTTCGAAACTGTGGGTGGAAAAGTTCTACTTTATAATGCATTATTAGTATGTGAAAATTAATAACTGCACTATATACATTCTACTCCTACCATGCACAATTATAGAAAAATATTGAACACTTAATTCTGTATCTTATAGAACTCATATTCGTATGCCCAAATAGGTCATAATTTGTGTCAGTGATGTTGAAGCATAATCATAATTACCCGCAAAAAATAAGAAGCATAATCGTAACTTGTTGTACACATGGAAGAGCAATGTTCAGTGTTCTTGATCCCGCAAAAAAAAAGGAAACGCTTGGTGTTCTTGCACTCCAGCTACAGTTTAGTGACTTAGTCGATGTTCGTCCCTAGCTACTAGCACAAAGGTGTCTTTTAACACCAAAAGATGTAGCTAGCATTTAGCAATGCGGTCTAAAAAGGAGATCAGTCTCTTTCACTTTGCACCAGATCGCTCAGGAACCGCTAGTTTGATTAGCTCGACCGCTTGATCCCTAATTCTCTACCTAGACTAGAAGCACCCACACAAGAGAGAAGCCAGATCGACCCCACCACAGTGCTCATATATGCATTACATAATTCCTGTGCAGTACTGCACCGTTGTTGGACAGTCGAAGAAAGCGCGAGAACATTCTCGATCGATCGACGTACACAACAATGAGAAGAAAGATCTGGATCCACTGGCGAAGCGATCAATCTTCTCACCTCACGCACAGTTGCAGCCAGATTAGTTAACTAAGCACACTGTTTGTTTGTTCGTTTGTTTATGGGTGTTGGAATGCTGATTGTGGTGATGTGCTCGATTGGTGATCATATGTGCGCTTCTGCTTTGGTTGGTGAAGGGTTAGTGTTACTGTTGCACCGATGGCTGCATAAACATATGCGTGAGAGGAACGAGATGCAAGCATGCGTCCGCAGGCATAGCTTAGCTGCTGCTACGTACACCTAGTACTGTTTGTTGCTAGGCCGGTGGTCTAAAAGTCTAGTTTAATTGGAGAGTTTTTTGTGCATGGTTGATGCTACTAGAAGGAATGTTTTTGATGAGAGCACGCATGGTTTTCTCTCGGGTGCTATATTGGCCCTGGGTATATAGAGAACAGGACGCGTGTTCATTTGTGCGCACGCACACTAGTGCATGTCATTTTTGTGTATTTGTGTTTTTTGTGGATTAATTTTGTACTCCCCATAATATAAGACGTTTTTTGATACTCCCTCCTTCCCAAAATCTAGGGCGTATTAGTTGTTAGCACAAAAATTAGCGCAGAGTCAGTTACGTGAGCAAATCGCAGGAGGGAGCCATCCACGATTGGAGATAAAAAAGGAAGGCATGCATGATTTGGGTGCTAACCCCACAAGAGGATTGGCCGCATCTTTTTATTTCCAAAAAAGTAGCGATCCTTGGCTAGGCTTTAACTGTGCGTCCTACATTATGGGATTGCATGTAAATCCTAATACGCCTAAGATTTTGGGAAGGAGGGAGTACTAGTGTAGTGTCAAAAAACGTCTTATATTATGGGACGGAGGAAGTACTAGCTAACAATACAAAAGACACATGTATGTATGACCTGTTCTGTTGCTAATCTGGTGTTCATTTCTTCTGTTGGTAACAACTATGAGCGTAGAAAAATAGGAGGACTTTCAGCATTTCGGAGCAGCTTTCTCTAAAAAAAATAGAAGACCTTTCAGCAGTTCAAGGCTTCAAGCTCAGTCCATGGGCATGTTCATGGGCTGTGTGATATTCAGAAGAAAAAAAACTTGGTTGAGTGATCAGGCCCGTGAGGCACACACGTTGCGCAGGTACATCTCGGAGCAACTAATTAACGGGCGCTCCTTCGGGAGCCTCGCAACGATCAGCACCACTTGGCGCGCTCACAGTCATTCGCCACGTGTCGCGCTCTGGACGCTCCCTCCGGATTTTGTTTTTTTTTTTATTTTTACGCACGCGTTTTCGGCTTTTTAAAAGTTTTTTTTTCAGTTTTTTTTACGTTTTGGTTTTCTACCGGTCTTCCCTAGCTTTTCGATCAAAACTTTTTTTCCAAAAAATATATTTCTTTTTGCAAAAAAATGCATTTTTTCGCGAGAGGCATGGTTTTGCTTTCACCAGAGGCACGGTTGTGCTTTCGCGAGAGGCACGGGCGTGCCTCTTTCGGAAAGGGGGGAAAACGTGTTTTTTGTTTTTTTTCCTTCTTTCGCGAGAGGCACGGTTTTGCTTTCACAAGAGGCACGGTTGTGCTTTTGCGAGAGGCACGGGGCGTGCCTCTTTCGGAAAGAAAAAAAACACCTTTTCTGTTTTTTTTCTTCGTGAGAGGCACGGTTTTGCTTCCGCCAGAGGCACGGTTGTGCTTTCGCGAGAGGCACGGGCGTGCCTCTTTCGGAAAGGGAAAAAACACGTTTTCTGTTTTTTTTCCTTCGCGAGAGGCACGGTTTTGCTTTTGCCAGAGGCACGGTTGTGCTTTCGCGAGAGGCACGGGCGTGCCTCTTTCGAAAAAGAAAAAAAAATGCATTTTTTGTTTTTTTTTCTTTCATGAGAGGCACGGTTTTGCTTCCGCCAGAGGCACGGTTGTGCTTTCGTTAGAGGCACGGGCGTGCCTCTTTCGGAAAGGGAAAAAACCCGTGTTTCCGGTTTGTTTTTTTCATCGGTTTTTTTCGTCCGGTTTTTTCGTGAAAAAAAAGTTCATCAAAACCTATCAACATGGAATCTAGTTTTGAAGATCTCGACGCGAGGAAACCAATGGCGAAAGCGGTTTGAGATTTGGACGCACGGTTTAAGAGATAAAACATTTTGAATAAACGGATCTACGAAAAAAGAAAAAAACTCCCAGGTTGCGACAAGTGGCGCACATGCAGAGTGCCACTTGTCGCAACCTGGAGAAGTTGAAGTGATCTCCGCAAGGAGTACTCCTTAATTAGTAATTTCGGGTACATCTCGCCTGGGGAGCTCCAAACCGGGCGTCTCGTGCTTTAGCGCATAGGCTAACAGTTGTTGACCAAACGCAACTCTAGTGAACGCTATCTGATTTTGGCCGGCCCAAATAGTGCAGGATTACTCTTTCGGTTTTGGGAAGGTTCTAGAACCTTCCCAAATTTGCTTTTCTGTTTTTTCTTTTCCACTTCACGAATTTTTTTTCAAATTCGTGGAAATTTTTTGTATCAAGAAATTCTGTCCATTGCTTTTTCCACTACATTGAGGGCTATGATCATGTGTTTCGAAGAGAGGTTTAGAGTTGAGATTTCTTTTGCTTTGTAGCTTCACATGTTCATACTTCCACCAGATAGCCTGAACAAATAGCGCTGCAAGAGCCCCCTGCTGTAAATTGAGTTAACTTTTAGCTTTGCGGGTGTAGGCAACCAAATTTTGGTGCTTGGTTGATAGCCCCTACCCATTTATCAATGACAATTGCCATCACCTTTGTAAGCAATATTTCTGGTTCTGATAAAGAACCAACTTATACTTGTTTGTTTTCTGTATAACCATCAAATCTTTCAAATGAATGTTGTGATTAGAAGGATGACAACATTAGTGTTCATCACTATTCTTCTTGGTCTTGAGTAGATGTATGTTATTGGAGCATTTGGGTCAAACAAATATTATTTTTGTTGAAAAATATTTCTAATATTTTAGTCCGTGTGATGTATTTTAGATAATACTGCTTCAATGTTGTGAGCTCGATCGTTTGTTAATACAGTTAAAAATATTTAAAATTTTAGTTAAAATGTAGAACATCCAAAAATACAGTGGTTATTAACATTTGTATTTGTTGAGACGGGCGTGCATGTGCACGTTTACTAGTCCTGTGCAAAGGAGCGTCCAGTTGCCGCAAAGTGTGGTGTATAGGAGCTCCTGACGAGCCCCTAAAAAAAAGGAGCTCCTGGCGAGAGTAGTAGGACGACCCATTTCTGCGGGTGTAGGTTCCCTCGGTTGTAGTGGTCGCTGTAGGTCCGTTTACTTTTTTTTTCATTTTATCTTTTGTTTTTTTCCTTTCCTTTTCTTTTTCCAACGCTTTTCTTCAGATTCCATTTTTTCATTTTTATTTGGTTTTCCTTGTGTTTCTTTCTTGTTTATATTTATTTCGTCTTTTTTGCATTCCATTTGTTTATTTGTCGGGTTTTATTGGTTTTCCTTTTTTCCTACACATGTCTATATTTTCAAACTTATTGTACACTTTTAAATACGTGATTCACATTTTTAAATATTTTTTGTGTCTACTTTTTCGTACATGTTGTACATTTTTCGTAAATGTTTCATGCTTTTTAAATATATTTTCAAATATACATGCTTCAAACATTTTATAGATATATGTTAAACATGTTTTAATAGAAAAAGAAAATATTTTTATGAACTATACAAACTTTATTTATAATAATATTGTACAAAAGTTTTTTGAAAATGTCCCCAACACAATTTTTGAAACTTGTGATCATTTTTTTAGTATATCATAAAACTTTTTGAATTACACAAGCATTTTTTACAATATATTAATATTTTTCATGCACATGATTAATTTTTTTATATACATTATTAAGATTTTCTACTTGTTTGATTGACATTGTACAGCTTTCATACACGTAAAAAATAATTTTCTATACACGTTTAACATTTTCCGAATGCAAGATTAACATTTCTGAAATTTTCATGTAAAATATATTTTGTTATATATACTCCCTCAGTATCAAAATATAAGATGTATTTTTACATTGAATATTTTTGAATATAAACAAAGTGAAAAAAGGTGAAAACGGAAATAAAAATTTGAATAAAAACGGAAGAGAACTAAACTAAAGTAACATGACGTCAGTAGGTTAGCCACGGCTACTGGGCCGACCCAATATGTGCTTCCCTGCAGGCGAGTCGTGTGGTAAGGCTCGATGCGAGCGGCACATAGCCGCGCCTGGGCACACAACGGCCTTAATGCATCACAGGAATATCTCACCGGCTGCCAGCTCCGAATATGTAGGGCGGAGGAACCCTGTCAGCACTCACTCCTTGACTGCACCATGGTCCGATGTGTCTGGGCATTATCGGATCCAGACCTGGTTTATGTGATTACTCATACGGGGGAATCTAATGCAAGGTGTTGGATCTTCACACTCCTAGATTCTCTTCCACATGATAGCTTTTTCAAAGATTTAATTACCTTTTGTTCTATATGGCACGCCAGGCGCAAGGCCATTCACAAACATCACTTATAGAACCAGCAACCTACTAACAGTTTCATACAGAGCTACTCCCTTCGTTCCAATTTACTCGTCGTGGTTTTACCACGACGAGTAAATCGGAACTGTGGGAGTACCTTTTAGAACTGCAAGCAATCAAGCTAATTCCGAAGCCAAGTGGTCATGCCACTGTGCCCGGCGGGACTAGAGCTCACTCGCTCACTCCTAACCCAGGAGTCACGAAAATAAAAGTTGATGGAGCGGTTTCCAGATCTTCGTGCTTGGGTTCATTTAGTACTTTTTGCATAGATGATACCGAATTGTATCTTGGCTCGTCAACTTGCACGGAGTAACAGAAATGGTGCTGAATTGTATCTTGCATCTGACCTATTGTTATCGCATGTAGAAATAGTTTCAGATTGCAAGGGAATTGTCTTGGACATTTAGAATGGTACCGGAGGTTTGCACGACAACAACATCCATGATATCAAGGACACAATGACAATCTTTGAATCCTGCATCTTCATATCTGAAGGGCAATTATCGAATATTGCGACGCACAATCTCGCTAGACATGTTTTGAGTCTTTCTCAAGGTAGACATACTTGGCTCCTACAAGCACTGATCGAACTTATCTTTGACTAATAAAGTGGGCGTGTTTAGACTGAAAAAAGGTTAGCTCTGTTAGCCGATTCTCCAAAACAAGGCTAGCTCTTTCACTTTAATTAAAAAATCTCTACCTATTAATAAATCAAGATGCATTTTTTGATTTCATCTGTTCATCGTCGAAAATAATATCTCTTTCAATCTGATATGGTACTAAATTTGTATGCGTCCATTAGCTAGAAAAGGGAAAATGATTTCTCGAGAATCCCGTACGTGTGTTGCACGCGCTATGGTCCAGCAAACCCAGCCCAATTATTTTTCTGCCATGCAGCTGGGTAAAAAAAATTTGCCGCACGACACGTCAAATAGTAGATTCTCCCACAGGGCACCGAGTACTGGGCCAGTCCGTTTTCTTTTTTTTTTCTCTTCTATTTCTATATTTCATTGTTTCTGTCCATTTCTCCTTTTCTTTTATGTTTCTTTTCTCTTTCCAAGTTTATAATATTTTTACTTTTTTCGAATTCAAAAATTCCAAAAAATGTTTAGAATTTCAATGCTTGTTCAAATTTACGAAAAAATTCCAAAATTTTGTTTGCTTTTTTGAAAAAATTCAGAAATTTCAAAAAATTTCTTCTTCTAAAAAATGTTAAGATTTCAAAACGTTTTTGTGTTTTCTATAAAAAAATTGAGATTTAAAAACAAAATTGCATTTTTTTAATGTTTCAACTTCAACATATATTCTTTTTTGTGAAATGTTCACAAATTTGAAAATAATGTTCGAGTTAAAAAACACATTTTCTAAAAAAATTGAATGTTCAAAACATGTTCCTGTTTTCAAAAATTGTGCACCTTCAAAAAATGTTCGTGTTTTTAAAAAAGATTCATGTTTTAAAAAATGTTTGTGAATTACAAAAAATGATCCCGTTTCTAATTTTTTTTCATGTTTTTCCAAAGGGTATCTTCAATATTTTGAAAATTCACACCGGCCATTGTTTAGTAGTACATGTGTTGTTAAGAGTTGGCAATTCATTTTTTAAGTAAAAAAACAAAAATGTTTTGAATCTGATGTTGCATTATGTTCTTAAATATTCGCACTGACCATTGGTTAGTAGTACACGTGTGTTTCAGTGGCTAGCAGCACGTGGTCGGGTCTTTGGAATCGTGAGGTCGATCATTCAACATGTAATTTTTTGGATATTTA
The DNA here is from genome assembly GCF_018294505.1 of Triticum aestivum. Lineage (NCBI taxonomy): Eukaryota > Viridiplantae > Streptophyta > Magnoliopsida > Poales > Poaceae > Triticum > Triticum aestivum. Next base: position 636,506,549 of record NC_057804.1, on the reverse strand, counting down.
CTCGCGCCTTACAAGCACAGGTTGTTTTGGTGCCTGCCAGTGGGCTAGCCCAGACTTTAACTGTTGTGCATCCCACATGCTATTTGACGCAACTAGTGTCATATAGTACAACGGTGAACCTATGTGTACGCTATGGGATCAGCTGACCCCACAACTTTTTTGGAAAACAGCCTAGAATTACTGTTTACCGTGAAGAGAAAAATCGGTTGACCCTACAGATTTTTTTAGGCTGGTGCCACCACTGATATAGTAGCCCCGATGCAGCGGACCCAGAAAAACCAAAAATATAGTATAGATTTTCTTTCGTTCATTCCGCACGTAGTTCCTGAATTTATTTATTTTGTCCCTAGGGTGGGCCAAACTGGGCCTTGCACGCATTTCTTTTTCTATCAGACGGACGAGCAGCCAAAAATTTAGGGTGCGGGTGGATTGAATTATGGACTTTCCCTGCCGTGTCCATGGACAAAAACAATTCTACTAGCTTGCAATTATGATAGGAATAGTCCCACCTTGGAGCCTTGTACTAAATCGCACTAGTTTTTATATATTTCTAGGTTTTCTATAAGTAAGGAGGTTGTCTGAAAATAAGAAAGTTGTCCCGAGAATCATGAGAAAAATGAGTGACTCCATAAATTATTGTTGACGGTAGCTTGCATGTGCCAACAAAAAAGAATATGTTTGTGGGATATAATGGATTGAAAGATAAAAAGAATGTATGGTTTCCATTTCACCTCTCTTTCGTCCAAGCTTCCTTATATACATGCTCCCTCTTCCTTTCTACTCTTTGATTTTTTTTTCTCCCATCGACTTTCCTCAATAAAAAAAATCGTCCCACATTTTATTTACTTACCAAAATGAAAACTATTCTCCTTAGTAAGTCAATATTCTTTTACCAAACAAGTTTTAAAAAAAAGATGACACGTAAATCATGGCGATGCATACAAAAGTTTGCTAAGATTTTAGCTCATCAATTGAAATAAATTGTTGGCACGTGCCAAAAAAGAGGTTGGTTTGGCTCTAATTAAAAAAACTATGGGCACGTAAACGCAAAAATAATCAAAGAGAGTAAAACCTGATAAGTAAGAGACATTCATGCCTGGTTATTCGCTGATTATGCTAATTAAACATGATGTATGCATTGCAATTAAGTAATCCATCCGGTTACGCGTTAAAAAAATAGGATAGAGTGCCCCGAAGGTTGCAGCGCATAACCCAAATGAGGAGGCAGCCATAACCCCAAGATGGAGGTGGACCCGGAGGAAAAAAAGGCACGAGCTGGATGCTCGCCGCCACGCCGACCAACCCCATCACTAGAAAAAAAAAATATCTCGGGTCAAATATGACCCGCGAGAAGGCCGTAGCTCCTCGCTTTGTCGCCACCTTTGCAGAGATCTTTTTGATGGACACATCAATTATCTCTCTCGTTGCTACTTGCATAAAAAGATATTTCTCCCGTTGCAACGCCGGACATATATGCTAGTAAATAAATAAAGAGCTCCCTCAGCTTTAGACGCCTTTCTTTTATCTAGACACCGATCAGCTTTACACACCTACCAAATGTAACGGTAGTAAGCTTTTGTTGTCTTGTGCTGCAAGCAGCGTGGCTCTTGGCTTATCCTCCTTGAACAAAGGCCAGCCTTCAAACGTGCTGACCCTTTCCTGATATTCCCACAAAAAATATGCCCCAACAATACTATAGGTTGATGGCATATGGGATACCGTGGAATTGGTAGCCTGATATTGTAATTGATGGCATATCTAGTTAGACGTGGGGCACACGGACAAGCAGGGACTGTGATGGATGTGCAGTTTAGTGTATGGATTCAGTGAAGTTGCACTGTAATTAGTCTATTTTCCCGTTTTTGGTGGAAGAGCCCGGATACAAGGAGGTTCGTTGTGGGAATAAACGTGTTGGTGTGAATAGTTACAGACCTAGAGACTAAGGTTTTTCGGGACGACGACAAAGCTCCATTCCGCTGCTCCGCTCACTAGGCAGTGGAGGTAGCCTGCCCTAGACCCTATTGCAGAAGCATTCTGTGCAATGGACTTCAGTTGAGCAAGAAGGCTCAAAGTAATCAATGAAGTACTACGAGGGATGCGGGGCACAAACGGACAAGCAGGGATCGATTGAGATGGCCAGTTAGCAGTACGTGAACATATCGGTGCTTTTGACACTGTCATCCATACTCTTGTTTTTATTGGTTAACCTGCTTTGAACCTTTATATCATTGCAATTGCTCTCTTCATTTCAAAATATTTGAAATTCTAGATTTTTCCTAAGTCAATCTTTCTCAAATTTGACCAAGTTTATAGATTCTCTATATAAATCCAAAACATCAAATATATGTAGTATGAAAACATATATTATGAGAATCTAACGAACTAATTTGGCATTGTAGATGTTGATGTATTTTTCTAAGAACTTAGTCAAACATAAAGAAGTTTGACTAAAAAAATTCAAAACTTCAAGTATTTTGAAACAAAGGGTAATTGGTAATGCCTTCAGAACTATCTTCTACTAAAAGAATATTTCACCTTTATGAGACACCAAACCGTTAAACCTCAGTTTGATCACTGGTGGGCTGAGTGTATCACCTGCCCTCTAACCATCCAACCATAGGTTGGTTATGATGCTAGTCAGAGATTTGAAGGTAGCGTCGAAGACAAGAATAATTCTTACATTAGCAGATGTTGTAAAGAATGATTAGAGTACTACGGCATGCATATGCCATGGACACAATTGTAGGGTCCAAAATTCAAATGGTGCCCTACTTGCCCCGTGAATCTTAGAAAAATTAGTGTATTGCACGACCCCTAACTTTGTATAGATCTTTGGTCACAGTGATTATGCGTATGTAGGGATGTGCTTCCCAGGAATAACCCCCCCCCCCCCCTCCCCCCAGCGCCCCCACATCAGCATCATTTTGGAATTTCTAGTTTCCATGTACTGTCATCATGTTTCTTCCATGCATCATTGATTACAATCATGCAATGCCTCAGAGCATGGTTAATAGTAGTATAGCCACCAACCGACTATATGGAGTTGCCACGTCACCTATAGCCGATACCAACCATGTATAGTACTCCCTCCGTTTATAAATATAAGTCTTTCTAAGGATTCTAATGTGAACTATATAGCAAGCAAAATGAGCGAATCTACACTCTAAAGTATGTCTACATACATCCGTATGTAGTTCTTATTGAAATCTTTAAAAAGACTTTATTTAGGAACGAAGAGTAACTAGTTAGAGCATGGTTAATGGTATAACCAACAACTAATTATAACCGGTTGCCACATCAGGCATAACCAACTTAACAGTCCAACATGTATAGTAGCTTGTTACTAAAAAGTATTAATTTATTAATACATAACTCGTCTTACACTCTCATAATATTTTTTGAAGTGCGTGCTGCAACTATCTGTTAATGCAAAGTCCGCTTTCCTTCTCTCTCCTCTTCTTTTTCATCCAACTCAGCAAAAAATATAATGCTACTCTAATCCTTACAGCTTGCTGACTGTATTTTATTAGACTTGCTCGATTTTATTAGCTGTACGCAAAAGTATATACAGTTTTGTGTACTAGTTTAAGGGGACTCTGATTAATTCGGCGACACCATGCACAACTAAATTAGTCGAGACTACTGGCGAGATTGGAGACTTACGTTGTTAATAAACTACAAACCCCGCTACGTAAGTGTTTGATTGACCATTGGCGAATTATAAGTAATCAATATGATCCAATTGAGGAAACCATGTGAAGCGATTGGATCCCGGTTTACGCAACCAAACACTTGGGGCCAAATTAGCATCAGCACACTAGCAGTATTTGTGTAGTTAACAATGCTATCACGTCATATGTCTGAAATTCATGCTGCAACGATCCCCTTGGTCCGACATGCGTTCTACGTCACACTCCAGTTAATGGACTATAGCTACGTGTGTGCCTACGTACGTGATCATCTCGCCATTCCGATGATGTCTTGGTGCTATGCTCGCTGGCAGCAATGGCAAAACTAAGCTTCCTTGGCTCACAAGTGTAAGTACACTACGCGCGTGGTTGCACTTTTACGAGACACAAGTGACTAACTGAAAAGCCAAAAAAAAATAGTGGGGTGAAAATCCAAATTATGCTCCCCCACTCAACCGTAAAATCGTAAAAGATAAAAATACATGCATGTATATGGAGCATTTCAAGTCTTTGTGACTTGTGTGTTGAAATGAGAGCGAGAGAAACATATTTCGGTCATGCGCAAAAAGTGCCATATATATGCTAAAGATAACAAATCCGTAATAAAGTATATGGATTATTGAAGTTGAATTTATACAGGCCATATAAGACAGTCAGTTCTTTTTTTGCGAGGAATATAAGACAATCAGTTTAGCACTGAATCAACTACGGCAGCTCGAGAAATTCCGCCGAAAGAGGACACGCGCGCATCAGCAGTTTGGCCCGACCGATGGACAACACCCTCGTACGAGTGACAAGACCAGCTGCCTGCCTGTGGCTCCTTGAGCGGTAAACACGACGGGCCCGGAGCACTTGGGCGGCAGGATGCCATGTCTCGCTTTCCCGGAACAAATTTCTCCGTTGAGATCTTCCTGCTCGGGCAGCAGCATATGCACATGGTCCATCTTTCCTCCTGTGGCTTCGAGCACAAGTCTTCATGGCTCTGGCTAGAGAGAGAATCTAGCTAGCATGGTACACGTCCTATGGTGAAATTGTCTTCTGCATGGGCCATGATCTAGCTTAATTAGTGACCAGCCTAATCTATGCTAATACTACGTACTACAAAAACCATAAGCCGCACTATTTGTCATAACACATTGTTGTAGGAATGAGGAGACGTACTGATCGAAAGTCGGCCCAGAAGGTGGTCGACTGACATTTAACCAAGTCTTAGTTGAGTGACGTCGGCATAGTTGTGATAGTATAAACGGCATGGCTGGATGTTGCAACCGGTGGTGTGACATGTTGCATAGATGCTGCGAGACATGCTGTGTGCGACGACAACAGACACCGTAACTAGTGGAACCTCATGCTGTAAACGTACTGGCGGAGGTTGTGAATGATGGGATGACGTGCTGCGAACGATGGAGTTGAACAATGTGACCGCCAAACCGACATGCTGCAACCAGCACCAACGGACACTACGCACGATGAGACCACGTGATGAAACGATCGAACGACTTGCTGCGAGAGCTGTCGAACGGTGTTCAGTCTAACACAAATCTCTATACAAAGATCCAACATGCAACCAAGTAGTGGACTAAGACTTGATTAAGAGAGGCAGACCCCGTAAGGCCGACCCGTAAAAGAGCATCTTCCGCGAATATCCTCTTTTACGGGTCGGCTTTGCGGAGTCTGGTCTGGCGCCGGTCCCCCCGGCACGCAAACCTAAATTTGCACCTTAATTTGATACAACATAATGCATTTCTTTGCTTTTTCAACAATATTGGATACATAGGACAACACCAAATCTTTGCTAGAATAGTAAGACCAAAGAAAACAAGAACCACAATTATGCATTTTAGAAGATTTTCAACTTCCATAACTGCTCCCACTAGTTGAAGCAATATCTTCTCCATGCACACATTGTTGATCTGCGGATTCTTGATCTTGCATTCTTCATTCTTCTTCTTTGATTCTAAAGAAGTAGACGTTGTTTCCCCTCTAGTTGCACATGCAGGCGATTCATTGCCTTTGATTGTACTAAGGAGTGCACGAACATCTATTAAGTTTCTTTCTATCAATAAATCAATGTATTCGCCTTCCCAAAACCAAAATGAGCATCCATCTTCCTACACGCATGATGATGTTCGAAATGAGCTAACACAATTGAACCAAAGAATGAGCGCTATCGAAATGAGCCGAATGAAAACATCACGTACCCCGTTGTTTTCGTGTTTAAAGAACACCCATCTGGGGTGCTTCGGCGTGCCCGAAGTTAGCCGCAGCACTGTCCGCGTGCAGTCGTCGCACTGTATGAGCGACATCGGCGAGCCACAGAGCCTCTGCGCAAGCGCTGAGCCCGGCGGACGGTCGGCAGAATCCATGCCCGCAAACCGTCGGCGGCGGTGATAGGACGAACCCACACCTGCATGCGGCGATGCAACTTTTTTGGGGTTGCGCGAGATGCTCCCCGACCATTCCATCGCTTGGCACAGCCACCGGTGGCCAGGAAAGCCAAATCCGGCTGCCCGTGATGAAGGGCCGCAGATCCGCAACTTTTTGGCCCGCCGACGCATGGGAGGGGGGGGGGAGGGTGGAGGGCAACTACGTGCATGTGACGGCCTTTCGCCGGTATCTTGGGCGGTAGCCCGGTGGCGGGGCGAGGGGGAGAGGGGAGGTGGTTGGTGGAAAAAAGCGCAAGCTGAAATGTCCTCCCCACCAACCTCTCCCGCTATATGCAGGGCACTGACGGGCCGGGGGAGGAGGGACCCGCGTATTCATGGGTTTGGGCCGAGGTTTTGCCGCGCCCCTTAAAAAAATTTACGAGCCGGTCGCGTTTGCGGGATTTGTTCGGACGGGATTTTTCGCGTCAACCGGCATTTTAGCGGTTATTTTACGGTTGCTCTAAGTTTTGGTCGACCGGGATTTAGGGAACCTGGTTAGATGATTGCTCTGTCACCGTAAACATCACCTATCAACCTCGTCGCGATCGTCCATCGCTAATTTCAGTCAAGCGATCCACGTCAGGTCCACGTCGGAAGTCGGCGCCAGCTGCGTGCCGTGCGCGCGCCTCTTGAGGCTGGTCACAATGGGCAAGAACATAAGCTAGTAACTTACACACTTCCCTAGACTATGTTACTATCTCCATAGTGGGTAGGAACATCTATATAGTGTCATGCAACGATGTATTTATTAGGTTATAGACTCATTGTTTCTTGGAGTGTGTGATGTTCCGGTAACTTAGCTAGTTACCACAAGCACCTCTCTCTTCATTAAATATGTGCCACATAAGCAAAATTGTATTGGAGTGTGTGATGTTACTCCTAAGTTCCTCCCCATTGTGACCAGCCTGACCGACCCGACCCGGCAGCTCTAGTCCTTTTCGGGGGCCACCAACCCAATACGCATAGCTGGGCAGCAGTCGTGCCCTGCCAGGTAGGCCCGCCTAGCTGGTGGCCACGCTTGCTTTGCCCCCCGCACCATGCAGCCCCACACGTGCCTTCCCCCTCTAGCTTTGCTGGTTTTCCCTCGGCTTTACACGCAACGGTTTTCAACTTTTTCTTCTTTTGTGCCTCGGCCTTTTTCCTTCTCGAATAACCAACGTGATGACCTTTTCGAGATTCCTTTGTTCTGGTAAATTTTATATGTAACCTGCATTGTATTCTTTGGTTATTGGTAGCCCATAGAAAGAAGATGTTGCTTTTCCATTCCGCGAATCCACCAACTAGTATGGCATGCCTTGTTCTAAAAGAAAAACTAGCATGTCTTTTACTCTATAGATAGAAGAAGAAAACGGTAGGAGTAGTAGCAGTTGCTAGACCTGTTTGAAACATGCATGTTTAATTTTCTACCTCTGTTTCTAAATATGGGACTTTTTTAGATATTTCAATACGGACTACATATAGATGTATATAGATATATTTTAAAGTGTATATTTACTAATTTTGCTTCGCATGTAGATTGAATTGAAATCTCCAAAAATGCTTATACGGAGTAGGTTTCTACTGATAATAACAATCGGTTTGATATGAACTTGGGAGCTAATGCTATGATTTGCTATCCATGCCCACAAAAGAAAGAAAGTACTTCAAATAATTCCATGGACAACTTTAAAGTGGAATACGACGTGACAAAGACTGGCAGCATGGATGCCACACAAGGATCATGTACCCAAAAAATGTAGAACTCCACGTACAGCTAGCCGAACGATTTTTTTCTTAACTCACGTATCCAAGACTACCTAGCTAGTTCTTCTCTGCCACTGTCAAATTAAATTACATTAGTATGTGCGTTCCGTTGGTTTACCTCAGTGGACAGATTATCAATCTGATCGACCCATTGATGGTGTCCATCAGCTCAGAGGTTCCTTCGATTTCTTATATTTGCGCGCACTCCACTTCGATCGGTCCGGCATCGAGCAGCTAATCCTGTGAAAGCCACTTGTCCTAGCACCCAATCAAACACGCATGCATGATGCATCCATATGATGCGTATTGTGTTGGCACGCACAAGCTGGCTAATGGCATCACTGACCCGCAAATTTGCTCCCAACAGAGGGGCACGGATGCTGCAGCCAGCCATCAATACTGCCATAGATTTCAATCACTGTTTGACCTAACCAGACCAAAATCATGCAAACACGATGGTTTTCATTCAAGTTCTGTCATAATTTACAATAAAAGGTCGATATTTCGATTGTTTAACTAAAAAAACTAAACACTATAACGAACGACCACCTCGTACGCATGCCGCCCTGCGCTGCCGCACTACCTTCGTCGTACGGGCCGTCATTGTCGTCATGGTCCCTCCAGCGGCGGAACGACGTGGAAGGGCCGCGGCAGCCTTGTCCGGTGGGTGCCCGCGGAGGAGCCGCTCCACTTCCTGCTGGGTGGTGTGGAGGGTGGCCACAACCACCGCCGACATAGCCTTCTGAGCCCTGGCGGTGGCTTTGCCGTGGCCGGCGTTGGTGGAGCAGTCGCTATGCGACCACTACTCGCCAATCTTGGCTAGCTCACGTCAAGGCGGCAAGATGCTTGGTCGCCGTGTCCGCGGTGGCGACTGAGCGATCGAGGGCCCATGTGGCGGCGAGTTCGTGGCCGTCGACGACCCAATCCGACAACATGTCGGTTTTGGCGATCGTGAAGCATGGTTGGCGTTGCGGCCGCCTACTGCCTCGCCATGTGTTCCTTATTGGAGATGACGGCCCTGGAGCCCGAGGGACCGTCGACACCTTCGCCTCAGAGGTAGTGGAGGATGCGGTCCCGTGCCTTCGTGATCGCAGGCCGCGGCTCCTCCTTAACGACGTGATGATGGTGGTGGGGCGTCGAGGCAGGCCCATCATAGTCGACGGAAATGTCTCTTTTCGTTGAACGCACATCACCGAAAGATACTAATGTCAAGTCTATAACTTAAACTCTGCCATATGGAACCTCACTTCTCCAATCTTTCTCTACTAGTACACGTGCATACGTGGTCACCTACTCACCTAGCATTTGTTATGTCTTATTAGTTGTTCCACTTGATTGACCCGCGACACAGGACATACAAGTGCTCCATTATACTTCCACCGTTTATATTACTCGTCGCTGATTTAGTACAAAGTTGTACTAAATCAGCGACGAGTAATATGGAACAGAGGGAGTAGTAGATAAAAAAAAAAGTTCTTCATTGTTGTACTCTTACCTAGCTTGACGTGGTCATGGCAGCTGGACAGAAATGTGTAACGTCCAGAGGGGACATGGTTTTTTTTGCGCGCGGCGGGCGGGGGGGGGGGGGGGGGGGGTATCGAAGATTAGTTAGAGCATATACAGTCGGACTTGGCAAATCCGTCCTCTCAAACGCCCGCGAACGCGCTCGCACTGACTGGGCACCTCTCAAATGTTACGCCACACCTCCACATACCGTAAATTCTGATCCTTAAATCCATACAATGCATGCACGTCGATTATACGGTACAAACTGTCTGAATGGCAAAGTTCAAAACAAAGCAAAGCAAATCATAACTCAACAAACCGGATATGGCAAAGTGAAATTAATGTCCGAGCATGACAGATGGCCTCGGATCACTGGCTGGGTGTCTGCTCTGAGCGGAAGGCGTCCTGCTCCAGGCGGAATGTGTCATGCTCGTCCTTCTTTGCCTGCATCCGGGCAGCCTCCTCCGCCTGCATCCGGGCCACAGCCGCCCTCGCCGCCTCATACTCCCTACGGTCGTTGATCTCCTTCTTTTTGTCCACAAGCCACTTCTTCGCATGCTCATGCAAGAGGGTCTTATCGGCCAACATGATCCTCGCATCTTCCGCATCCCGTGCAAGTTGCAACCTCTCTTTCTCAAGCTCTATGTCGCCAAATGCCTTGGCCTTCTTGAGCTCCCATTTGATTGCCGCCTGTTGCTTCTCCAACTCGATCTTCTCCCTCTCAATTTCCAGCTTCTTCTCCGCCCTCTTTCGATCTCACTCCATTTTTTCCTTTTGCGCATCCAACATGAGCTTGTACCTCTCCTCCTTCTTGTTCTCCCTCACCGGAAAAATGCTCGTCCATGTGGGAGATATTTTGGTAGCCGCGGCATCATGGGTGGAACGTGCCTTCTCCCACTTGTTCCCATGACTTGGCGGTTGTCCTTTGACACGGTGGCTTTTCCATTCGCCACGAAAACATCGTCCAACCCAATTGATTGGTACGAGCTTGAGCCATCATTCCTCTTCTTCCCAGACTTGTGGTCGGCCACAAGTTGGTTCCACTTCGGCTTGCCATTCAATATGACCCAACAATGGCTAAAAGTGAATGGCTTCTTTTCCACCTCGTGATACAAAGTGGCCGCCACCGCCGTCTAGCAAACAACACGTGAATGAGCACGGGAATGCAAACACGAGAAGCATATGCAATGGACGATAAGATGAGGCAATCGAGCTTACGTGAGTTGCGACTCCCATCCCACTTTGAGGATGTTTGGGCACTTGTGAGTAGTAGCCGACGTACTTGTTCACTTCCCCTTGAATGATCCCCCGACGATGTTGGAGAGATGCCACATTGCGGGCGGTCATGATAGGATGCGGCTCCACATACTCCTTCTGCTCATGATACCCCTTCCAAATCTTCGTCCAATAGGTGTTCCCCTTTTGCTCGGTGCCACAAAGTCCCCAAATCTTGAGAATGCCGGCGTCTTGGTCTTCTTCTTCTTATTGATTGGATTGGGATCGGATGCTGTCCCAACTTCAAATGTGGTGGTGGTCTCCAATTCACACTCCATTTCAGTCAGATCTTCATTGTCATTGATCAAGTTCGACAAGAATGCCTCCTACATGATTATGGTTCGCAAGAGAAATGAACTAGTGGTCTATGCTAAAATATAATCAGACAAGAGCAAAGAAAACACAGTGACTCTTGTTCGGTCATTCCGTCGAACATGTCGAGCAGCCCGGGCACTGCCGGAGCCCATGCTGATCCGCACCCGAACAAGCAACGTCGAGTCACACACGTTGATCACCGGCATTTGCGTGGGTGCAAAGCTGTCCGAAATGGCCCAGCCGGCGGTCGAATCATCCTCTGTCCCAATGGGGTCGGACGGCGTAATCTGCGTAGGCGCTCGGAGGGAAGGGGTGTGGGGATCTGGGCGCAACGGAGGAGACAACTACTCCACCACGTCTGGACCTCCCTGCGACGCTGCCGATGCCTCTCTCTCTCGTTGCCGGCGTCACCGCAACTTGCGGAAGACGTTATACGCCTTGCAAGTCGCAACCGACGAATTGACGCCACCGACAAACAAGGTGGAATGCGTCTTTGTCGCGGCGGTGTGGGCCGGGCTAGAAGACATCTCCGGCGGTGGATCGGGACCGGACGTGAGGATTGGGAGCAAGGGTGGAGGACGGCGAGGGTCCGGGCGTAGGAATGGTTGTATGGCGGCAGGAGGAGGAAGAGGAAGGGTTTTATGGATTTGGTGCAATTGTTGGAAATATGCCCTAGAGGCAATAATAAAATGGTTATTATTATATTTCTTTGTTCATGATAATAGTCTGTTATTCATGCTATAATTGTGTTATCCGGAAATCGTAATATACGTGTGAATACATAGACCACAACATGTCCCTAGTAAGCCTCTAGTTGACTAGCTCGCTGATCAACAGATAGTCATGGTTTCCTGACTATGGGCATTGGATGTCATTGATAACGGGATCACATCATTAGGAGAATGATGTGATGGACAAGACCCAATCCTAAGCATAGCTCAAAGATCGTGTAGTTCGTTTAGCTAGAGTTTTTCCAAATGTCAAGTATCATTTCCTTAGACCATGAGATTGTGCAACTCCCGGATACCGTAGGAGTGCTTTGGGTGTGCCAAACGTCACAACATAACTGGGTGACTATAAAGGTTCACTACGGGTATCTCCGAAAGTGTTTGTTGGGTTGGCACGAATCGAGACTGGGATTTGTCACTCCATATGACAGAGAGGTATCTCTGGGCCCACTCGGTAATGCATCATCATAATGAGCTCAATGTGACCAAGTGTCTGGTCACAGGATCATGCATTACGGTACGAGTAAAGTGACTTGCCGGTAACGAGATTAAACGAGGTATTGGAATACCGACGATCAAATCTCGGGCATGTAACGTACCGATTGACAAAGGGAATTGTATACGGGATTGCTTGAGTCCTCGACATCGTGGTTCATCCGATGAGATCAACGAGGAGCATGTGGGAGCCAACATGGGTATCCAGATCCCGCTGTTGGTTATTGACCGGAGAGGCGTCTCGGTCATGTCTGCATGTCTGCCGAACCCTTAGGGTCTACACACTTAAGGTTCGGTGACGCTAGGGTTGTAGAGATATGAGTATGCAGTAAACCGAAAGTAGTTCGGAGTCCCGGATGAGATCCCGGACGTCACGAGGAGTTCCGGAATGGTCCGAAGGTAAAGAATTATATATAGGAAGTGAAGTTTCGGCCATCGGGAAAGTTTCGGGGGTTACCGGTATTGTACCGGGACCACCGAAAGGGTCCCGGGGGTCCACCGGGTGGGGCCACCTATCCTGGTGGGCCCCATGGGTCGAAGTGGGAGGGGAACCAGCCCCTGCTGAGCTGGTGCGCCCCCCCTTGGGCCACCCCTGCGCCTAGGGTTGGAAACCCTAGGGGTGGGGGGCGCCTCCACTTGCCTTGGGGGGCAAGCCACCCCCCTGGCCGCCGCCCCCCTTGGAGATCCCATCTCCTAGGGCCGGCACCTCCCTAGGGGGCCTATATAAAGAGGGGGGGTGTAGGGAGGGCAGCCGCACCCATGCTCTTGGCGCCTCCCTCTCCCCTTGCTACACCTCTCCCTCTCGCAGAAGTTTGGCGAAGCCCTGCCGAGATCACTGCTGCATCCACTACCACGCCGTCGTGCTGCTGGATCTTCATCAACCTCTCCTTCCCCCTTGCTGGATCAAGAAGGAGGAGACGTCTTCCTCAACCGTACGTGTGTTGAACGCGGAGGTGCCGTCCGTTCGGCGCTAGGATCTCTGGTGATTTGGATCACGACGAGTACGACTCCCTCAACCCCGTTCTCTTGAACGCTTCCGCTCGCAATCTACAAGGGTATGTAGATGCACTCCTCTCTCCCGTTGCTAGATGAACTCATAGATTGATCTTGGTGAAAGCGTAGAAATTTTTTATTTTCTGCAACGTTCCCCAACAGCAATTTGGGGTGGGGTCGGGCTGTTGGATCCAACGTGGAGGGCGTGCCCGGGCCGGCTCGGGCACCCCCACATCCGCCCCATATTTAGGCTGGATATGGGGGTTGTCGGTCAACCCGGGCGTTTGAGACCCGTTTAAGGAACCCGTCTGGATCAAAAAATCGTGACCAGACAGTGACCGGGCGGCCCGCCCGGGCGTATTAGGCGGGTTTCAAATGTACGACTGTAGATGCTCTTAGTTCGCCGCTTGTGGCAGTCAAGGGAAACATTTCGTTGTAGCGCGGTAGTCGGAGGGAACTGGTGATTGGTCGGTATCATGTCAATATGGACGCAATTGCGGGGCATGGCGATGGAACTAGGCACTGACCAAAATATAAGTGGCCGGAGCCGCCTTCATTGCCCGGTCCGGAGAATATTCTCTCACAAGTTAATGTTCACATTCATTTTTTTTGGTGGGAAAAACTTTTGTGATCAACGTCTGTTAAGATCTTTGATCGCAATGACTAGATTTCTGGTGCCCTTGCTGCATTATTTTGATCTTGTATATACGTGTGTTTACCATTTTTTGAACCATGCTGAGTTGCATGTGATCATAATAGAAATAGAGAAAACAACATACGAAGTCTAGAGAGAGTACATATTCCGATAGCTCCAAAGACGACAATAGCAACAAATGATTGGGAGACAAAAAGCAAAAGCAAGAACAAGCATAATCGCCAAGCCCATAAAACCAAGCTAAACCCCTACACGCTTGAGTGAAAACCTAGAATAATGCTATCGTTTGTTGGATCCGTTGACGATGGCGTTTGAGTGTCGTTCTCTTCCTTAAAGTTGAACAACTTTTCTTGTTGTCCCTGTGATGACAAAAGATGGTTTGCGCGGATATGGAGCTGCATGGTAGAAGTGCTCTCTCTATGATTCATTCACCCACACACATTACAAGATATGCACGGTTAGAGCCATAACAGTGCGCTCGAAGGAAGTGGCACGCAGGCGAGGGCGTGCTCCGTGATCCTATAGTCTAGGAATACAAGTAAAAATACATACACGGGTATAATACATGTTAACACCCCCCTCGGCGGGAACTCCATTTGGATGGATGTTGAGGTTGTCTCTGAACTCATGGAAGACCTGTGAGGGAAGCCCCTTGGTGAACAAGTCCACGAATTGCAAACTGGAGGGAACGTGCAAGACACGAGCTTCCCTGAGAGCCACGCGGTCACGGAAAAAATGAAGATCAATCTCGATATGCTTGGTCTGCTGGTGTTGGACGAGATTAGAATCAATGTAGGAGGCGGAGATGTTATCACAATAGACTATGGTAGCATGTGTGGGTGGGTGGCGAAGTTCATGCAAAAGTTGGCGCAACCAACACGACTTGGCAACACAGTTGGCAACGCCATGATATTCAGCCTCGGTACTGGAGCGAGACACAGTGGCTTGTCTCTTAGAGGACCATGACAAAAAATTTGCTCGAGAAAAACACAAAAACCGGACGTGGACTTACGCGTTCTGGGCATCCGGCCCAATCGGCATCTGTGTAAGTCACGAGATCAAGGGAGGAGGAATTGTAGAGCCGCAAGCCATAGTGGATAGTACCACAAAGACACCGAAGAATGCATTTGATGAGTTGCATGCGGGGTCACGTGGCACATGCATGAAGAGACACACTTGTTGAACCGCATATGAGAGGTCCGGCTAAGTGAGAGTGAGGTATTGGAGTGCTCCGGATAGGCTGCAGTATAGTGTGGGATTATCGAGGAGGTGGCCATCATTGGCGGAAAGTTTGGATTGTATGTCGACGGGGGTGGAGATGGGTGTGCAATTAAGCATCTTGGCATGCTCAAGAATATCAAGGGCATATTGTTGTTGGCACAAGAATAAACCGGTGGTCTTGGGTGTCATGTTGATGAAGGAAATATGCCCTAGAGGCAATAATAAAGTTATTATTTATTTCCTTATTTCATGATAAATGTTTATTATTCATGCTAGAATTGTATTAACCGGAAACATAATACATGTGTGAACACATAGACAAACATAGTGTCACTAGTATGCCTCTACTTGACTAGCTCGTTAATCAAAGATGGTTAAGTTTCCTAACCATAGACATGAGTTGTCATTTGATTAACGGGATCACATCATTAGGAGAATGATGTGATTGACTTGACCCATTCTGTTAGCTTAGCACTTGATCGTTTAGTATGTTGATATTGCTTTCTTCATGACTTATACATGTTCCTATAACTATGAGATTATGCAACTCCCGTTTACCGGAGGAACACTTTGTGTGCTACCAAACGTCACAATATAACTGGGTGATTATAAAGGTGCTCTACAGGTGTCTCCGAAGGTACTTGTTGGGTTGGAGTATTTCGAGATTAGGATTTGTCACTCCAATTGTCGGAGGGGTATCTCTGGGCCCACTCGGTAATGCACATCACTATAAGCCTTGCAAGCATTGTAACTAATGAGTTAGTTGCAGGATGATGTATTACAGAACAAGTAAAGAGACTTGCCGGTAACGAGATTGAACTAGGTATTGAGATACCGACGATCGAATCTCGGGCAAGTAACATACCAATGACAAAGGTAACAACGTATGTTGTTATGCGGTTTGACCGATAAAGATCTTCGTAGAATATGTGGGAGCCAATATAAGCATCCAGGTTCCGCTATTGGTTATTGAACGGAGACGTGTCTTGGTCATGTCTACATAGTTCTCGAACCCGTAGGGTCCGCACGCTTAAAGTTTGATGACGGTTATATTATGAGTTTATGTGTTTTGATGTACCGAAGGTAGTTCGGAGTACCGTATGAGATCGGGGACATGATGAGGAGTCTCGAAATGGCCGAGACGTAAAGATCGATATATTGGACGACTATAATCGGACTTCGGAAAGGTTCCGAATGATTCAGGTATTTTTCGGAGTACCGGAGAGTTACGAGAATTCGCCGGGGAGTATATGGACCTTATTGGGCCATACGGGAATAGAGGAGAGAGGCCAAAAGGAAGGAGGCGTGCCCCCCCCCCTCTGATCCGAATTGGACAAGGGGTGCAGCCCCCTTTTCCTTCTCCCTCTCCCCTCTTTCCTTCTCTCCTACTCCGGAAAGGAAAGGGGAATCCTACTAGGACTTGGGAGTCCTAGTAGGACTCCCCACACTTGGCATGCCCCCTCTAGGGCCGGCCTCTCCCTCCCTCCTTTATATACGGGGGCAGGGGGCACCCCAAAAAAAGAACAATTGATCCCTTGGATCTCTTAGCCGTGTGCGGTGCCCCCCTCCACCATAATCCACCTCGATAATATCGTAGCGGTGCTTAGGTGAAGCCCTGCGTTGGTAGAACATCATCATCATCACCACGCCGTCGTGCTCACGGAACTCTCCCTCGACACTCGGCTGGATCGGAGTTCGAGGGACGTCATCGAGCTGAACGTGTGCAAGAACTCAGAGGTGTCGTGTTTTCGGTGCTTGATTGGTCGGGCCGTGAAGACGTACGACTACACCAACCGCGTTGTGCTAACGCTTTCGCTTTCGGTCCATGAGGGTACGTGGACACACTCTCCCCTTTCGTTGCTATGCATCACCATGATCTTGCGTGTGCGTAGGAAATTTTTGAAATTACTACGTTCCCCAACAGTGGCATCAGAGCCAGATTTTATGCGTAGATGTTATATGCATGAGTAGAACACAAGTGAGTTGTGGCCGATATAAGTCATACTGCTTACCAGCATGCCATACTTTGGTTCGGTGGTATTGTTGGATGAAGCGGCCCGGACCGACATTACGTGTACGCTTACGCGAGACTGGTTCTACCGACGTGCTTTGCACACAGGTGGCTGGCGGGTGTCAGTTTCTCCAACTTTAGTTGAACCGAGTGTGGCTACACCCGGTCCTTGAGAAGGTTAAAACAACACTAACTTGACGAACTATCGTTGTGATTTTGATGCGTAGGTAAGAACGGTTCGTGCTCAGCCCGTAGCAGCCACGTAAAACTTGCAACAACAAAGTAGAGGACGTCTAACTTGTTTTTGCAGGGCATGTTGTGATGTGATATGGTCAAGGCATGATGCTATATTTTATTGTATGAGATGATCATGTTTTGTAACCGAGTTATCGGCAACTGGCAGGAGCCATATGGTTGTCGCTTTATTGTATGCAATGCAATCGCCCTGTAATTGCTTTACTTTATCACTAAGCGGTAGCGATAGTCGTAGAAGCAATAGTTGGCGAGACGACAACGATGCTATGATGGAGATCAAGGTGTCACGCCAGTGACGATGGTGATCATGACGGTGCTTCGGAGATGGAGATCACAAGCACAAGATGATGATGGCCATATCATATCACTTATATTGATTGCATGTGATGTTTATCTTTTATGCATCTTATCTTGCTTTGATTGACGGTAGCATTATAAGATGATCTCTCACTAAATTTCAAGATAAAAGTGTTCTCCCTGAGTATGCACTATTGCCAAAGTTCGTCATGCCCAGACACCACGTGATGATCGGGTGTGATAAGCTCTACGTCCATCTACAATGGGTGCAAGCCAGTTTTGCACACGCGGAATACTCAGGTTAAACTTGACGAGCCTAGCATATGCAGATATGGCCTCGGAACATTGGGACCGAAAGGTCGAGTGTGAATCATATAGTAGATATGATCTACATAGTGATGTTCACCATTGAAAACTACTCCATTTCACGTGAAGATCGGTTATGGTTTAGTTGATTTGGATCATGTGATCACTTAGATGATTAGAGAGATGTCTATCTAAGTGGGAGTTCTTAAGTAATATGATTAATTGAACTTAAATTTACCATGAACTTAGTCCTGGTAGTATTTTGCAAATTATGTTGTAGATCAATAGCTCGTGTTGTTGCTTTCATATGTTTATTTTGATATGTTCTAGAGAAAACTATGTTGAAAGATGTTAGTAGCAATGATGCGGATTGGATCTGTGATATGAGGATTGTCCTCATTGCTGCACAGAAGAATTATGTCCTTGATGCACCACTAGGTGACCGACCTATTGCAGGAGAAAATGCAGACGTTATGAACGTTTGAGTAGCTCAATATGATGACTACTTGATAGTTTAGTGCATCATACTTAACGGCTTAGAATCGGGACTTCAAAGACGTTTTGAACGTCATGGGCCATATGAGATGTTCCAGGGGTTGAAGTTAATATTTCAAGCAAATACCCGAGTTGAGAGATATGAAGTCTCCAACAAGTTCTATAGCTAAAAGATGGAGGAGAATTGCTCCACTAGTGAGCATGTGCTCAGATTGACTGGGTACTACAATCGCTTGAATCAAGTGGGAGTTAATCTTCCAGATAAGATAGTGATTGGCAGAGTTCTCTAGTCACCATCACCAAGTTAGTAGAACTTCGTGATGAACTATAGTATGCAAGGGATGACTGAAACGATTCCTGAGCTCTTCGTGATGCTGAAATCGACGAAGGTAGAAATCAAGAAAGAGCATCAAGTGTTGATGATTGACAAGACCACTAGTTTCAAGAAAAGGGCAAAGGGAAAGAAAGGGAAACTTCAAGTAGAATGGCAAGCAAGTTGTCACTCCCGTGAAGAAGCCCAAAGCTGAACCAAAGCCTGAACTGAGTGCTTCTACTGTAAAGGAAATGGTCACTGGAAGCGGAAATGCCCTAAATATTTGGTGGATAAGTAAGATGGCAAAGTAAACAAGGGTATATTTGATATACAGGTTATTGATGTGTACCTTAATAGTGTTTATAGTAACCCCTAGGTATTTGATACTTGTCTGGTTGCTAAGATTAGTAACTCGAAACAGGAGTTACAGAATAAACAGAGACTAGTTGAAGGGGAAGTGACGATGAGTGTTGGAAGTGGTTCCAAGATTGATATGATCATCATCGCACACTCCCTATATTTTTGAGATTAGTGTTGAACCTAAATAAATGTTATTTGGTGTTTGCGTTGAGCATAAATATGATTAGATCATGTTTATTGCAATACGATTATTCATCTAAGACAGAGAATAAATTGTTATTCTGTTTACATGAATAAAACCTTCTATGGTCATACACCCAATGTTGATGGTTTATTGAATATTGATCATAGTGATACACATATTCATAATATTGATGCCAAAAGATGCAAAGTTGATAATGATTGTGCAACATATTTGTAGCACTGCCATTTGGGTCATATCAGTGTAAAGCGCATGAAGAAACTCCATAAAGATGGATTTTCGGAATCACTTGGTTATGAATCATTTGATGC
This sequence comes from Triticum aestivum, assembly GCF_018294505.1. Lineage (NCBI taxonomy): Eukaryota > Viridiplantae > Streptophyta > Magnoliopsida > Poales > Poaceae > Triticum > Triticum aestivum. Next base: position 636,486,953 of record NC_057804.1, on the reverse strand, counting down.
TTGCGAACCGTGCCTTTTGGGCAAGATGACTAAAAACTCCGTTCTCCATAACAATGAAATGAGCTACTGACTTGTTGGAAATAATACATACTGATGTATGCAGACCAATGAGTATTAAGGCTCGTGGCGGGTATCATTATTTTCTGACCTTCACAGATGATTTGAGCAGATATGAGTATATCTACTTGATGAAACATAAGTCTGAAACATTTGAAAAGTTCAAAGAATTTCAGAGTGAAGTGGAAAATCATCGTAACAAGAAAATAAAGTTTCTGCGATCTGATCGCGAAGACGAATATTTGAGTTACGAGTTTGGTCTTCAATTAAAACAATGTGGAATAGTTTCACAAACTCATGCCACCTAAAACACCACGGCGTAATGGTGTGTCCGAACATCGTAACCACACTTTATTAGATATGGTGCGATCTATGATGTCTCTTACCAATTTACCATTATCATTTTGGGGTTATGCATTAGAGACAGCTGCATTCACTTTAAATAGGGCACCATCAAAATCCGTTGAGACGACGCCTTATGAACTGTGGTTTGGCAAGAAACCAAAGTTGTCGTTTTTTAAAGTTTGGGGCTGCGATGCTTATGTGAAAAAGTTTCAACCTGATAAGCTCGAACCCAAATCGTGGAAGTGCGTCTTCATAGAATACCCAAAGGAAACTATTGGGTACACCTTTTATCACAGATCCGAAGGCAAGATATTCATTGCTAAGATGGATCCTTTCTAGAGAAGGAGTTTCTCTCGAAAGAAGTGAGTGGGAGGAAAGTAGAGCTTGATAAGGTAATTGTACCTTCTCCAGAATTGGAAAGTAGTTCATCATAGAAATTAGTTTCAGTGATTCCTACACCAATTAGTGAGGAAGCTAATGATGATGATCATGAAACTTCAGATCAAGTTACTACAGAACCTCGTAGGTCTTCCAGAGTACGGTCCACACCAGAGTGGTACGGTAATCCTATTCTGGAAGTCATGTTACTAGACCATGATAAACCTACGAACTATGAGGAAGCGATGATGAGCCCAAATTCCGCAAAATGGTTTGAGGCCATGAAATCTGAGATGGGATCCATGTATGAGAACAAAGTGTGGACTTTGGTGGACTTGCCCGATGATCGGCAAGCCATAGATAAATGGATCTTCAAGAGGAATACGGACATTGATAATAGTGTTACTATATACAAAGCTCGACTTGTTGTGAAAGGTTTTCGACAAGTTCAAGGGGTTGACTACGATGAGACCTTCTCACCCGTAGCGATGCTTAAGTCTGTCCGAATCATGTTAGTAATTGCCATATTTTATGATTATGAAATTTGGCAAATGGATGTCAAAACTGCATTTGTGAATGGATTTCTGGAAAAAGAGTTGTATATGATGCAACCAGAAGGTTTTGTCGATCCAAAAGGTGCTAACAAAGTGTGCAAGCTCCAGCGATCCATTTATGGACTGGTGCAAGCCTCTCGGAGTTGGAATAAATGCTTTGATAATGTGATCAAAGCATATGGTTTTATACAGACTTCTGGAGAAGCCTGTATTTACAAGAAAGTGAGTGGGAGCTCTGTAGCATTTCTGATAAGCATATGTGAGTGACATATTGTTGATCAGAAATGATGTAGAATTTTTCTGGAAAGCATAAAGAAGTGTTTGAAAGGAGTTCTTTAAAAAAAGACCTCAGTAAAGCTACTTACATATTGAGCATCAAGATCTATAGAGATAGATCAAAACGCTTGATAAGATTTTTCAATGAGTGCATACTTTGACAAGATTTTGAAGTAGTTCAAAATGGAACAGTCAAAGAAAGAGTTCTTGCCTGTGTTGCAAAGGTGTGAAATTGAGTAAGACTCAAATCCCGACCACGACGGAAAATAGAAAGACAATGAAAGTCATTCCCTATGCCTCAGTCATAGGTTCTATAGAAGTATGCCATGCTAGGGACCAGACCTATTGTATACTCTACCCTAGTTTGGCAAGGGAGTACAATAGTGATCTAGGAGTAGATCATTGGACATTGGTCAAAATTATCCTTACTGGAATAAGGATATGTTTCTCGATTATGGAGGTGACAAGAGGTTCGTCGTAAAGGGTTACGTCGATGCAAGTTTTGACATTGATCCAGATGACTCTAAGTCTCAATCTGGATACATATTGAAAGTGGGAGCAATTAGCTAGAGTAGCTCCGTACAGAGCATTGTAGACATATAATATTTTGCATAAATACATACGGCTCTGAATGTGACAGACCCGTTGACTAAACTTCTCTCACGAGCAAAACATGATCACACCTTAGTACTCTTTGGGTGTTAATCACATAGCGATGTGAACTAGATTATTGACTCTAGTAAACCCTTTCGGTGTTGGTCACATGACGATGTGAACTATAGGTGTTAATCATATACAGATATGAATATTGGTGTTAAATCACATGGCGATGTGAACTAGATTATTGACTCTAGTGCAAGTGGGAGACTGAAGGAAGTATGCCCTAGAGGCAATAATAAAGTTATTATTTATTTCCTTATTTCATGATAAATGTTTATTATTCATGCTAGAATTGTATTAACCGGAAACATAATACATGTGTGAATACATAGACAGACATAGTTTCACTAGTATGCCTCTACTTGACTAGCTCGTTAATCGAAGATGGTTAAGTTTCCTAACCATAGACATGAGTTGTCATTTGATTAACGGGATCACATCATTAGGAGAATGATGTGATTGACTTGACCCATTCCGTTAGCTTAGCACTTGATCGTTTAGTATGTTGATATTGCTTTCTTCATGACTTATACATGTTCCTATAACTATGAGATTATGCAACTCCCGTTTACCGGAGGAACACTTTGTGTGCTACCAAACATCACAACGTAACTGGATGATTATAAACGTGCTCTACAGGTGTCTCCGAAGGTACTTATTGGGTTGGCATATTTCGAGATTAGGATTTGTCACTCCAATTGTCGGAGAGGTATCTCTGGGCCCACTCGGTAATGCACATCACTATAAGCCTTGCAAGCATTGCAACTAATGAGTTAGTTGCAGGATGATGTATTACAGAACGAGTAAAGAGACTTGCCGGTAACGAGATTGAACTAGGTATTGAGATACCGACGATCGAATCTCGGGCAAGTAACATACCAATGACAAAGGGAACAACGTATGTTGTTATGCGGTTTGACTGATAAAGATCTTCGTAGAATATGTGGGAGCCAATATGAGCATCCAGGTTCTGCTATTGGTTATTGACAGGAGACGTGTCTCGGTCATGTCTACATAGTTCTCGAACCCGTAGGGTCCGCACGCTTAAAGTTCGATGACAGTTATATTATGAGTTTATGTGTTTTGATGTACCGAAGGTAGTTCGGAGTCCCGGATGAGATCGGGAACATGACGAGGAGTCTCAAAATGGTTGAGGCATAAAGATCGATATATTTGACGACTATACTCGGACTTCGGAAAGGTTTCGAGTGATTCGGGTATTTTTCGGAGCACCGGAGAGTTATGGGAATTCTTCTTGCTACCTCTTGAGCACTGCGTTGGATTTCCCCGAAGAGGAGAGGATGATGCAGTAAAGTAGCGTAAGTATTTCCCTTAGTTTTTGAGAACCAAGGTATCAATCCAGTAGCAGATCATGCACGAGTCCCTCGTACCTACACAAAACGATAGCTACTCGCAACCAACGCGATTAGGGGTTATCAATCCCTTCACAGTCACTTACGAGGGTGAGATCTGATAGAGATGATAAATAATATTTTTGGTATTTTTGATATAGAGATGCAAAGTAAAAAGTAAAAAGTAAAAACAAGGCAAGTAAATAAAGTAGTGGATATTGATATGATGAGAATAGACCCGGGGGCCATAGGTTTCACTAGTGGCTTCTCTCAAGAGCATAAGTATTCTACGGTGGGTGAACAAATTACTGTTGAGCAATTGATAGAAAAGCGAATAATTATGAGATTATCTAGGTATGATCATGTATATAGGCATCACGTCCAAGACAAGTAGATCGAAACGATTCTGCATCTACTACTATTACTCCACTCATCGACCGTTATCCAGCATGCATCTAGAGTATTAAGTAAAATAGAGTAACGCCTTAAGCAAGATGACATGATGTAGAGGGATAAATTCATGCAATATGATAAAAACCCCATCTTGTTATCCTCGATGGCAACAATACAATACGTTCCTTGCAACCCTTTCTGTCACTGGGTAAGGACACCGCAAGATTGAACCCAAAGCTAAACACTTCTCCCATTGCAAGAACTACCAATCTAGTTGGCCAAACCAAACGGATAATTCGAAGTGACTTGTAAAGATAACTCTATCATACATAAAAGAATTCAGAGGAGATTCAAATATTTCTCATAGATAAACTTGATCATAAACCCACAATTCATCGGATCTCGACAAACACACCGCAAAAAGAGTTTACATCGAATAGATCTCCACAAGAGAGGGGGAGAACATTGTATTGAGATCCAAAAAGAGAGAAGAAGCCATCTAGCTAATAACTATGGACCCGAAGGTCTGAAGTAAACTACTTACACTTCATCAGAGAGGCTATGGTGTTGATGTAGAAGCCCTCCGTGGTAGATGCCTTCTCCGGCGGAGCTCCGGAACAGGCCCCAAGATGGGATCTCGCGGATACAGAAGGTTGCGGCGGTGGAATTAGGTTTTTTGGCTCCTGTTCTGATCTGACGGGGGTACGTAGGTATATATAGGAGGAAGGAGTACGTTGGTGGAGCAACAGGGGGCCCACGAGGCAGGGGGCGCGCCCAGGGGAGGGGGCACCCTCCACCCTCGTGACCGCCTCTGGCACTTCTTGGAGTAGGGTCCAAGTCTCCTGGATCACGTTCGGTGAGGAAATCACGTTCCCGAAGGTTTTATTCCGTTTGGACTCCATTTGATATTCTGTTTCTTCGAAATACTGAAATAGGCAAAAAACAGCAATTCTGGGCTGGGCCTCCGGTTAATAGGTTAGTCCAAAAAATAATATGAAAGTGGAAAATAAAGCCCAATATAGTCCAAAACATTAGGTAAAGTAGCATATGGAGCAATCAAAAATTATAGATACGTTGGAGACGTATCAAGCATCCCCAAGCTTAATTCCTGCTCGTCCTCGAGTAGGTAAATGATAAAAAAGAATTTTTGATGCGGAGTGATACTTTGGCATAATTTCAATGTAAATCTTCTTAATTGTGACATGAATATTCAGATCCGAAAGATTCAAGACAAAAGTTCATATTAACATAAAAGTAATAATACTTCAAGCATACTAATCAAAGCAATCATGTCATCTGAAAATAGCATGGTTAAAGAAAGTCATCCCTACAAAATCATATAGTCTGGCTATGCTCTATCTTCATCACACAAAGTATTTTATCATGCACAACCCCGATGACGAGCCAAGTAATTGTTTCATACTTTAGAAATCTCAAACTTTTTCAACTTTCACGCAATACATGAGCGTGAGCCATGGACATAGCACTATAGGTGGAATAGAATGGTGGTTGTGGAGAAGACAAAAAAGGAGAAGATAGTCGCACATCAACTAGGCGTATCAACGGGCTATGGAGATGCCCATTGATAGATATCAATGTGAGTGAGTAGGGATTGCCATGCAACGGATGCACTAGAGCTAAAAGTATATGAAAGCTCAACTAAAGAAACTAAGTGGCTGTGCATCCAACTTGCTCACTCACGAAGACCTAGGGCACTTTTGAGGAAGCCCATCATTGGAATATACAAGCCAAGTTCTATAAAAAAATCCCACTAGTATATGAAAGTGATAACATATGAGACTCTCTATCATGAAGATCATGGTGCTATTTTAAAGCACAAGTGTGGAAAAAGGATAGTAGCATTGTCCCTTCTCTCTTTTTCTCTCATATTTTTTTTCTTTTTTTTCTTTTGGTGGGCTTCTTTGGCCTCTTTTTTTATTTGGGCTTCTTTGGCCTTTTTTTATTTGGGCTTCTTTGGCCTCTTTTATTTTTCATAAAGTCCGGAGTCTCATCCCGACTTATGGGGGAATCATAGTTTCCATCATCCTTTTCTCACTGGGACAATGCTCTAATAATGATGATCATCACACTTTTTATTTTTCTTACAACTCAATAATTACAACTTGATACTTAGAACAAGATATGACTCTATATGAATGCCTCCGGCGGTGTACCGGGATATGCAATGAATCAAGAGCGACATGTATGAAAATTATGATGGTGGCCTTGCCACAAATACAATGTCAACTACATGTTCATGCAAAAAGCAATATGACAAAAGTAATGTGTGTCATATGAACGGAGCGGTGGAAAGTTGCATGGCAATATATCTCGGAATGGCTATGGAAATGCCATGATAGGTAGGTATTGTGGCTGTTTTGAGGAAGGTATATGGTGGGTGTATGATACTGGTGAAAAGTGCGCGGTATTAGAGAGGCTAGCAATGGTGGAAGGGTGAGAGTGCGTATAATCCATGGACTCAACATTAATCAAAAGAACTCATGCACTTGTTGCAAAAATTTAGAAGTCATCAAAAACCAAAGCATTAAACGCATACTCCTAGGGGGATAGATTGGTAGGAAAAGACCATCGCTCGTCTTCGACTGCCACTCATAAGGAAGACAATAAATAAGTAAAATTGTGCTCCGACTTCATGACAAAGCGGTTCGCCATACGTGCATGCTACGGGAATCACAAACTTCAACACAAGCATTCTTTAAATTCATGATCACCCCAACTAGCATTGCTTTGATATTATCACCTCCATATCTCAAAACGATTATCAAGCATCAAACTTATCTTAGTATTCAATTCACTCAAAAGAAAGTTTCACATATCTTGAATACCAAGTATATTAACATTAAGCAAATTACCATGCTATTAACGACTCTCAAAATAATCTAAGTGAAGCATGAGAGATCAATAGTTTCTTTAAAACAAATCCACCACCGTGCTCTAAAAGATCTAAGTGAAGCACTAGAGCAAAAATATCAAACTCAAAAGATATAAGTGAAGCACAATGAGCAAAACTATCAAGCTCAAAATATATAAGTGAAGCACAATGAGCAAAACTGTCAAGCTCAAAAGATATAAGTGAAACACAATGAGCAAAACTATCAAGCTCAAAAGATATAAGTGAAGCACAATGAGTATTCTAGCAAATTATAAATCATGTATGACTCCCTCAAAAGGTGTGTACAGCAAGGATGATTGTGGCAAACTAACAAGCAAAGACACAAATAATAAAGAAGCTCCAAGCAAAACACATATCTTGTGGTGAATAAAAATATAGCTCCAAGTAAATTACCGATGGAAGTAGACGAAAGAGGGGATGCCTTCTGGGGCATCCCCAAGCTTTGACTTTCTCGTGTCCTTGGATTATCTTGGGGGTTCCATGGGCATCCCCAAGCTTAGGCTCTACACCCTCGTGACCGCCTCTGGCACTTCTTGGAGTAGGGTCCAAGTCTCCTGGATAACGTTCGGTGAGGAAATCACGTTCCCGAAGGTTTTATTCCGTTTGGATTCCGTTTGATATTCTGTTTCTTCGAAATACTGAAATAGGCAAAAAACATCAATTCTAGGCTGGGCCTCCAGTTAATAGGTTAGTCCCCAAAATAATATGAAAGTGGAAAATAAAGCCTAATATAGTCCAAAACAGTAGGTAAAGTAGCATGGAGCAATAAAAAATTATAGATACGTTGGAGACGTATCAGGATCTCTTAGCCGTGTTCGGTGCCCCCTCCACCATAATCCACCTCGATAATATCATAGCGGTGCTTAGACGAAGCCCTGCGTCGGTAGAACATCATCATCGTCACCACACAGTCGTGCTGACGGAACTCTTCCTCGACACTCGGCTGGATCGGAGTTCGAGGAACGTCATCGAGATGAACGTGTGCAAGAACTCAAAGGTGCCATGTTTTCGGTGCTTGATCGGTCGGGCCGTGAGGACGTACGACTACATCAACCGCGTTGTGCTAACGCTTCCGCTTTCGGTCTACGAGGTTACGTGGACACACTCTCCCCTCTGGTTGCTATGCATCACCATGATCTTGCGTGTGCGTAGGAAATTTTTGAAATTACTATGTTCCCCAGCAGTTGATTCCTAGAAAATGATGAAGCTCCCCAAGGTCAGTCATGGAAAACACTTGTTTGAGAGAGGAAACGATTCGATGGAGTGTGTGTGGTGTGCTTGCGGTAAGGATGATATCGTCCACATACACAAGTAGGTAGGCAATGGAATCACCATGTTACAAGATAAATAAGGAGGAGTCACTTTTGGAGGCATGGAACCCAAGAGACAAGAGGAAGGACCGAAAACGATTAAACCACATGTGAGGGGCTTGCTTCAAGCCATAAAGAGACTTATGAAGAAGCCACACATGGTTCAGCCGCGAAGGGTCCACGAACCCGGCCGGTTGAGCACAATACACCGTCTCCTTGAGGTCACCATGAAGAAATGCATTCTTGACATCGAGTTGGTGGGTGGGCCATGAGCTAGACGAGGCAATGCCGAGCAGAACTCGAATGGTGGCCGACTTGACGACCAAAATGAAATCTCGTCATAATCAACACCCTCCATTTGAGTGAATCCACAGACCACCCAACGTGCCTTGTGTTGTGTCAAAATGCCATCGTTGTTGAACTTGTGGCAGAAGATCCACTTGCCGGTCACCATGTTGAAACCTGCAGGATTTGGAACCAAAGACCGAGTAGAATTCTTGATTAAAACATCATATTCATCAAGCATTGCATGTTGCCAATTCGGGTCTTTGAGTACGGAACGATACGTTGGCGGGATATGTGAAATGGTAGAAGGGGTGGTGTAGGCGAGGAAGAGACATTTCGGTTGGCAAAACCCCGATTTCGCCCTAGTTTGCATTTATGCAAGTTATGTGGAGGTTTGATGGGCTATGCGCGAGGGGGGAGGGACGTGGCTGCACGGGAGTGGAAGGTGTGGAATGACAGGAGGATGGCGTGGGGTCGGGGCAGGACTGGTAGGCACGTGATCCGGGGAGGATCTATGGGCAAGTGGATCGGGAGCGTGATCCGAGGGAACAAACGCGGCGGTAGTGGTAGGCATGAGGCCCGAGCAGGCACGTGGGACGGTGTTAGTGGGGAGACTGGCGCGGTGGACTACTGGGAGCCAGAGGGCATGTGGCACATGGACGGGTTAGGTGGGCTGGCGGGTGGCTGGCGAATCGGGATAGGCATGCATGGGGGCGTCCCATCGGGAGGGTTTGGTGGATCCCGGTGCGAGGTAGGTTGAGGGCAGGGTAGAGAATTGGGCAGGTTTGGCAGGGTGGGCCGGGTGGGATTTTCAGTGGGGAGTTGGGATGTAGGCGACGGTGTGGGCGGGGCATATGGAAACATACTCTCATCAAAGGTTACGTGAAGAGACACTATCACCCGATGCTGTGTAAGATCATAGCATCGATATCCTTTGTGCTCGAGTGGGTAGCCAAGAAAGACGCAATGAGTGGAGCGCGGGGATAGTTTATGAGGAGAAGTGGCATAGAGATTGGGGTAGCAAAGACACCCAAACACCCGCAAGTGATCGTGCGTGGGGTGAATGCCATGTAGCATGTAGTATGGGGTATGAACGTGGATGGCACGTGAGGGGTGTCGGTTGAGGGGGTATATGGCTGTATGCAAAGCTTCAACCCAAAAGGGTGGGGTGAGGTTGGCTTGAAGTAAGAGAGTGCGGACAATGTCATTTGTGGTGCGAATGAGACGCTCGGCTTTGCCATTTTGAGGTGATGTGTGAGGGCATGAGAAATGGTAGGCAATACCGTTCATCGAGAAGAAAGCGCAAGGTGTATTGATGAATTCGCCGCCATTGTCACATTGTAAAGCCTTGATGATTATATTGTATTGAGTATGAACAAAGGAGAAGAAGCGTTGGAGAGTAGTGGATGTGTCCGACTTGTGACAGAGAGGAGATGACCATGAAAAGTGGGTGTAATCATCAAGCACGATCAGGTAGTATTGATAACCAAAGAAACCTACAACGGGGCTAGTCCATAGATCACAATGCAACAACTAAAAGAGTGCAAACGTGTGACTACTAGAGGAAGGCAAAGGGAGCTGTCATGGATTTGTCACGGCAGATGTCCTATTGAAAGGACTTAGTCATGGAGCCATCGCCATGGGTTTACTTGAAGGGGTTAAAGCGGACACAAAGACACGAGGGTTTTATACTAGTTCGGCCCCTTCGATGAAGGTAAAAGCATACGTCTAGTTGTGATGGAATTGATATGGTCTCGATGGCTAGGGAGCAAAGAAGCTTCGCCCAGACTCGAGTTGTCGTTGTCTGTCCTGAACCGCCGCCGGGTCGTCCCCTTATATACACGGGTGACGCCCGTCGGTCCATAGAGTCCCAACCGGTTCATACTCGTATCCCGGTTGGTATCTCTCTATTCCTAACTTACAATACAAGTTATACATCAGGTCGGTTTACGGCTACAGATTCTAAACCGACTATAGGCCTTGGGCCTTCATCTGCTTATACCACTAATGAAGTTAACCCGGCCCAAGTAGGCCGGTTTATGCCTAGTGGTAATATTCCCAACATTAGGCCCCAGATTGATTTGAACTGGTTCATGTCAATCCTTCACAAAATCTTGTGTCTTGGACATCTTCTGGTAATTGGTAAACCGCCATGTTTGTCATCATTTCTGGTTGTTGTAAACCGACATGACGTCATCATGAAATTTGTCATTTATAACGCCCTCTTTTAACGGCAGCTCCTGGATCCGCGCGCTTGACCTAACTCTGTTGCCTTATAAATAAGACCGAATGGTCATCTCCTTTCTTTTCCCCTCGTCTCTTCTTCTTCGTCTTCCTCGCGTCGCCAGCCTTGGAGATCCGCCGCCACCATCGACCTCTGCTTCGTCTTGGGCCGCTGCATCCACCTGAGCGCACCAGAGCACTGCGGTATCGTTCCGCATCTTCTCCGTTCCCAGTAAGCTTTCTCCTCTTCTTGACCTAGATCCGTTCTTAGGGTTCCATGTTCGTGCTGTGTTCGTCACTTGCCCATACTTGTATTCCGACTCTTGGATGAATCTGTAAACTCCCGCTGTGTTCAGTAGTAATCTTTAAACATCCGCCTGTTATTTCTTATCCAAGCCCATAGATCTCACGCATATACCCGCTCAATGGTTCACTTCCGTTCCGCCTTACTCTTCGGAATATTTTCTGTTTTTGTGAGCTCGCTGTAGATCCGCGGCTGTAATAAGATCTTGTGAAACCTGTTTCTGTATACCTAGTTGTCCATAGCTTCAATTTCTTCCGATGCTTAGGTCAGGCAGTTTAACTTATCATAGAAAAAGGTTACTAAACCGGTATATACCATTAGTCCCCTGGTTGAACCGCCAGAATCCACATGATGCCGCATTGTGGAAGACCGGTTTATCGTAGTTTAGATCAACACCTTCTTTTACCTAGCGTGTTCTTGAACCGGATCACCTATTTCTTGTAGATCTCGCCATGGCCAAACAAGTGTATGAGTGCAATTGGGTTCCTTCTCGCGTCACGGAATCACAGTTGGACGATCTAGTCTTGATCGGCGCTTTAGACAGTAAAGATATGATTCACTGGAGGGTTCCTGGAAATGAATGTCCACCTACCCCCCAGGAAGGAGAGGTTGTAGTCTTTGCAGATCACTTGGCCCGGGGCTTCAAACCGCCCGGCTCTAAATTTTACCGGGATGTGTTAGCCAATTTTCAGCTCCGTCCACAGGATATTGGCCCCAACTCTGTTACCAATCTATGCCCCTTTCAAGTGCTCTCTAAGGTATACTTTCAAGAGGAACCTTCAGTCGAATTGTTTAGAGACCTCTTCCATTTAAACCGTCGCACTGAATTCACCGATGGCCCCAACACTGAATTGGGCGGTATGGCCATTCAGAAGAGGAAGGAAATCACTTATCCCCACGTCAAACTCCATACTCACCCCAAGGAGTGGAATGCAACTTGGTTTTATTGCAAGGATACCTCCCCTGACAATGAGAATCCCTTGCCTGGTTTTCGTCCGGAATGGCTCAGCAACACGCACCCTTTTCCTCAAATACTAAGCGCCAAGGAAAGAATTAGATACGCTCCGCAACTGTCCAAGCTCCGAGCTTTTATGGCCAACGGCTTAACGGGAATAGATCTTGCACGCTGTTGGATATCATGGAGCATACTGCCTCTGAGCCGGCGCTCCAATTTGATGTGCCAGTATACTGATAGTGTCGATGACCCACTCCGACACACTAAAATCCAACTCCCCGATGACGAAGTCACAGAATCTGTGAAAAAGATGCTGAATGAACCGGAGCACCTCTGTGCTCAAACCGGTCTGCCTCCTTACTGCACCACCAACCAACCGCCAACGGTAATATTTTAACTACTCTATTGCTGAACCGGTTACTGCTTTATATGTTTGACATTTAATTACTGCTGATCCAGGGCGATAATCCATTTTGGAGCAAGAAGCTTTCTCAAGACAAAACGGAGAAAGCAGGGCGGCCAATCCGTCCCAAGACCAAGGTTATTAAGAAGCCAGCTCATAAGAGAAAAACCACCGCTTCATCTGATCCGGCTATTGATGACGATGTGGGTAACCAGGGCCTTGAGGTAGAACTTGACTCGCTTGGCTTATTTTTTACACGCCTTATTGATGATGATGCTTGTCAGGATGACGCTGAAGCCAGCAACGCGGAATTCGTTGAGGTAACTATTCTCTCTTCCGATTTAGAAATCTTGCCTTTGCCAAAATTTCGACAGGCAAACCGGGAAGTTAAATTTTCTCATCCTCTTGCTTATTTGGATCCTAAATTTCATATGAAGACTCAGCAACATGAAGCTCGCCGCACAACCCGGCACAGCGGCCAGGTAGTTACCTCCACCGGTTTACCAAACAGTCCGGTTCGAAAACGCCGCTCCAAGGTCTCTGACCTTTTTGTTGATTTACATCCTAAAAAGGGTTTCTTCCGTCAACCTCTTAACCCATCCGACTCCGATTATCAAGTTACTTCTCATTCATCTTCCGGTGAATCGTCGGCCACTTAGCTGCCGCCTTTAAAAACGGTTCTTGGGTAAGCTAAGCTGAACATATGCTTCCAGTACACTGTGTAATGGCTTATGCTTTTCCTTGACTCTTTGGTTTTCTTTCAGGGCCAAACCTAAACCGAGCAAGAAAGCCCGCCTGGATAAAGCGGCTGAAAAAGATGTAGCCCAAGAACATGACAAAACGTCAGATCTTGAGGCATTTGCTCCTGAGGATATTCCCAATGATCCTCCTTTACAAGACGACGCTATTCCCGAAGAGAGGCCTATTAATACTTCAGTCTCTGCTGACCCGCCTGTCAGCTCCGTCCGGATTGAGAAATCCCACAGTCCTGCTGACAAACCGATCACACTAACACAAACCGGCGAGTCCAAAGATGATGATGTTGTGATTACCGGTGTAGGCCGCTTTGAACCCGGGAATCCTGTCACCTTAACCAAGCATACCATAAAAGAGGATTTTTCCGCTCTGAATAAAGAAAAATGGGATGTTGAACTGGAGACATATGCTGCTCTGAGTGCCCAAGATCTTCATTCTGGCTATCTAAACCGGCTTTATACTAGCCGTGACTGTGAAGCTGGTCTGGTAAAAATGATGAGGGATAAATTTGAGGTAACTTACTTTTTTACTGCCTGCCTTTGCACCAATCCTCCTAGCCCCCAAGGGTCGGTTTGTAGCGTTCGTCAAACCGGGACTTGAATATGATCCTCAACACTTTTGAAATCCATTAATATAGCCCCCAAGGGCCGGTTTAACTTAGCAGAATTAGACCGGGGCTTGGACAGAAAAACTATCCTTAGAACATAATTTGATCAAATAGCCATTAGCCCCCAAGTGCCAAGTTGAATACCTGTATTGAGCTTGGGACTTTGCAATCTAATAACTTTATGAAAATTGAAGGTGCATTAGCCCCCAAGTATCAGGCGTATAACTTTGTTTATGTGGTTGATACTTCCATTTCTTTGGACCGTTTGTTGAAAGCTAAATGCTGTCTGTATGCAGGCTGAGGTGAGAATCAAGGAGGACCGGATTGCCGATTTGCAGGAGGCCTTGAAAACCCAACAGGTTGAAACAGACAAGGCAAAGGCAGAACTAATCAGCGCCTTGAGCACCGCTGAACAGCTGAAGGAGGGCTTCAAGAAAGAGCGGGCTGATTGGGCCACTGAGAAGACCGCTTTAACCAAAAGAGCGGAACATGCTGAAGCTGCCCTTAAACCGGTGGTGGATGAACTTACGGCCGTAAAGCGGCAAATACACTCCATGACCGCTGCAATCTTTGGTAAGCTCCTTTTAACTTCTGTGATAATTTGAACCTGCTATAATGTAAATCCGGTTTGAGACCGTCCCTGTATTGTTGTAGGCACACGCATCGGGCACTTAGGAAATGATGTGCGGAAGAAACTGAAGGCTGCCTACACCTTAGTGGAACAATTATATACCGGAGCCCAGCGGATCATCACCACAGCCTCTCATAACAACCCGACACCTTCTTTAATCCAGGACACTCTTAACAGGTTGTCAATGCTTCCGGCCCGGATGGAGGAGCTGAAGAAATCTGCTGCTCGAACCGGAGCTATTAACGCTTTGATCCGGGCAAAGGCATGGGTGCCAGATTTCGACCCTGTGGAAGCATCTCAAGGCTATCCCAGCCTGAAGGAAGATGGCTCTGAATTTAACGAAGAGGATTTAAGAGCAATAAACCATGCAGTGCGCCCTCTGGCTTGTCAGCTAGCTGAAGAGGCAGACTTGACGCATTATCCAGCACAATACAACGACCAGAACAAGCGAGTGCCTGCCCCAACTCTTGAAGCGGAGAATCTGATCCCTCCAATCCGTAAGCACACTTACGCTCCTGATATTTAACCGTCTTCCCTAATCCATGAAGTTGCTGTTTTCCAAGCTTTAATGGGAATCGACTGGACCACTGTTGATTTCCAGCCAATGGGTAGAGACGAGGAAGCTGAAGTGGCGGATGATGAGGAGCAGGCTTGAACCGGAAGCCGGTTTAGATAGCTGTCCTTGGCATCTTTCCAAAAGAACAATGATCTTATTTGGGCACCGTGCTGCCTTGTAATAGGATAGTTAATACTTCTACCTTGAATATGCCTTCGTGCATAAGTACTGAAGCTTTTGTTCAAAAAACTTCAATTCATATTTCCTGCATTCAGAAAAATTTGAACTGCCATGTCTGGGCATGAAGCTGGCTTAGCCAAGCTTGAAGCGGAGGTTTTATAAACCATTATTGTCAATAAGGGGGGAGAAAACAGCTCCCGTATAGACCGTACTGAGGTAGTGCAAACCCCCTTGTTACTCCATGATGTTAACAGAAAAAAGGTAAACCGGGCATACTTCTCCGGATTAAAGGGGAATCAAATCCATCGGCTGAACCGGAAAAAGGTGTTTATTGACATAAAAGAAATCCAACAAAAACAAAGAACAAACAAGCCATGAAAATAACATGGAAGCAAAGGCAATAATAAAAACCCATTTGCAAAAAATATGCTATATTGAGCTGATCAGATGATGTTACCATGGTCGGACAGGACCAAGCCCCCAATAGGAGTGACAATGATTCAAGTCAGCCAGGTCCCCAAATGATTCGTGGCATATATGCCAGATCAAGAGGCGTGGCAATGGTTCGGGTTCGACCAAGCCCCCAAGTGATTTTGTGGCCTTAGGCCGATCAAGAGGCGTGACTGGTTCAGACGTGACCATGTCCCCAAGTGATCTGGTGGCTGTCGCCTATCAAAAGGTGTCGCGTTGGTTCGGACACGACCAAGGCCCCAAGTGATGTATAAAAAGCAAATGTCAAGGGGTAAACCGGAGGCCGCTTTAAAAACAGAGCCACTCCATGTAACCACGCATGATAAGAAAAACAGAAACCCCGCTTTAGCTGCGGCTCCGGCTTTATTATATTAAAGATAATATATACACTATCATGATATGTACATAGATAGAGCCGATGGCTCAGGTGTAGTAAGGCCGAAGATGAGCTATATTCCACGGCCTGTTGGTCTCCTCCTCTGATGTAAGTGAGTTTTTGTGCTCTCGAATATCAATCAGATAGTACGATCCGTTGTGCAGATTCTTGCTGACCACGAAAGGTCCCTCCCAAGGTGGGGATAATTTGTGCATATCCGTCTGGTCTTGGATGAGTCGAAGCACCAAATCTCCTTCTTGAAAAGTTCTGGTTCTGACCCGGCGACTGTGATAGCGACGAAGATCTTGCTGGTAAATCGCCGAACGTGCAGCCGCTATATCACGCTCCTCGTCCAATAGGTCCAAAGCTTCTTGCCGTGCTATCTCATTGTCCGCTTCAACATAAGCTGCCACACGGGGCGAATCGTGCTGGATATCACTAGGGAGAACTGCCTCTGCTCCATAGACCATGAAAATGGTGTGTATTCTGTGGATCGATTTGGCGTAGTGTTGATACTCCATAACACAGATGGTAGCTCTTCAACCCAACATCCTGGTGTTCTTTGCAATGGGACCATAAGCCGGGGTTTGATGCCTCGCAAGATTTCTTGATTAGCTCGTTCTGCCTGTCCATTGGACTGGGGGTGTGCCACTGACGACACGTCAAGTCGGATGTGCTCACGTTCGCAGAACTCATTCATTGCGCCCTTGGATAAATTGGTACCATTGTCAGTAATGATACTATGTGGAAAGCCAAACCGGAAAATCACCTTTTTGATGAACTGCACCACTGTTGCTGCATCACACTTGCTGACAGGCTCCGCTTCAACCCACTTGGTAAATTTGTCAACTGCTACCAAAAGGTGGGTTTTCTTATCCTTGGATCTTTTAAAAGGTCCGACCATATCCAGCCCCCAAGTTGCA
This sequence comes from Triticum aestivum, assembly GCF_018294505.1. Lineage (NCBI taxonomy): Eukaryota > Viridiplantae > Streptophyta > Magnoliopsida > Poales > Poaceae > Triticum > Triticum aestivum. Next base: position 636,470,044 of record NC_057804.1, on the reverse strand, counting down.
AACGGCCACGTTATTGGGATCATCCTCAATTCTTGAGCCGGCACATGAGCGCGTCTTGAAAATTTCTGACATCCATCACACCGTTTAACCAAGTCCTCCGCGTGAGCATGCGCTGTCAACCAGTAGAACCCGTGACGAAACGCCTTTGCCACCAGAGACTTTGAACTGGCGTGGTGTCCACAATCCCCTTCATGGATTTCTCTTAATATTTCACAGCCTTCCTCAGGAGAAACACAACGTTGGAATGCCCCTGATACACTGCAATGATGCAATTCACCATTAACAATCGTCATAGACTTGGATCGCCGAACTATCTGCCTGGCTAGAATCTCATCCTCTGGTAACTCCCCCCGGTTCATGTACGTAAGATAAGGAACCGTCCAATCCGGAATAGCATGCAGTGCTGCCACCAATTGAGCCTCTGGATCAGGAATAACCAAATCCGCTTCACCTGGGAGCTGGACTGACGGGTTGTGCAACACGTCCAGGAAGACATTAGGCGGGACCGGTTTGCGCTGAGAACCCAACCGGCTTAAAGCGTCCGCCGCTTCATTCTTCCGACGGTCCACATGATCCACTTGATAACCCTTGAAACAACCCGCAATATTATCCACTTCCCGACGATATGCAGCCATGAGCGGGTCCTTAGAATCCCAAGTGCCAGACACCTGTTGAGCCACGAGGTCCGAGTCACCGAAGCACTTAACCCGGCTTAAGTTCATCTCTTTAGCCATCTGGAGACCATGGAGCAAGGCTTCATACTCAGCTGCATTATTAGTACAAGGGAACATTAAGTGGAGAACATAACAAAACTTATCACCTCGTGGGGAAGTTAATACGACTCCAGCCCCCGAGCCTTCTAGTTGCCTGGATCCATCAAGATGGATAGTGCAATATGTGTGATCCGGCTTCTCCTCTGGTGCTTGTAACTCCGTCCAATCATTGATGAAATCAACAAGTGCTTGAGACTTCACCGCCGTCCGAGGTACATACTTCAGTCCGTGTGGCCCAAGCTCTATAGCCCACTTGGCAATCCGGCCAGTCGCCTCCCGGTTCTGTATGATGTCACCCAAGGGAGCTGAACTGACCACTGTGATGGGGTGCCCTTGAAAATACTGCTTCAACTTCCGACTGGCCATAAAAACACCATAGACCAGCTTCTGCCAATGCGGATACCTTTGCTTGGATTCAATAAGCACCTCGCTGATATAATAAACCGGCCGCTGAACCGGATACTCCTTGCCTGCCTCCTTGCGTTCCACCACAATAGCCACGCTAACTGCCCGAGCATTGGCTGCTACGTATAATAATAGTGGCTCCTTGTCGACCGGAGCTGCAAGAACAGGCGGATTGGATAACTGCCGCTTCAAGTCCTCAAATGCTTCATCAGCAGTCGGACTCCAAATGAAACGGTCTGTCTTCCTCAGCATTTGGTACAAAGGAATGGCCTTTTCTCCGAGGCGGCTGATAAACCGGCTTAGTGCGGCGATTCGGCCCGCCAAGCGCTGAACATCATTGATGCACTTCGGTTTAGCCAGGGAGGTGATAGCTGTAATCTTCTCCGGATTAGCCTCAATTTCTCTATTAGACACTAGGAAACCTAGTAACTTGCCTGCCGGAACACCAAAGACACACTTGGCCGGATTAAGCATCATCTTGTAAACCCGCAAGTTGTCAAAGGTTTCCTTCAAATCATCCACCAGCGTCTCCTTCTGCCTTGACTTTACCACAATATCATCCACATAGGCGTGCACATTGCGACCGATCTGTTTATGCAGGCAATTCTGTACACACCGTTGATAGGTGGCTTGGGCACTCTTGAGTCCGAAGGGCATAGATACATAGCAGAAGGCTCCAAAGGGAGTAATAAACGATGTTTTCTCCTGGTCCTTAACCGCCATTTTGATCTGATGATATCTAGAGTATGCATCCAAAAAACTCAAACGCTCACAACCCGCCGTGGCATCAATGATCTGGTCAATGCGGGGGAGGGCAAAAGGATCCGCTGGACAGGCCCTGTTAAGATCGGTGTAATCCACACACATACGCCAAGTGCCATTTTTCTTAAGAACCAGCACCGGATTAGCAAGCCACTCTGGATGGAACACCTCAATGATAAAGCCAGCTGCCAAAAGCCTCGCCACTTCCTCTCCAATGGCCTTTCACCTTTCTTCGTTAAACCGGAGGAGGAATTGCTTCACCGGTTTATACCTAGGATCCACATTAAGAGTGTGCTCAGCGAGTTCCCTCGGTACACCTGGCATGTCAGATGGTTTCCATGCGAAGATGTCCCGATTCTCACGGATGAACTCGATGAGCGCGCTTTCCTATTTGGGATCCAAATTGGCACTGACAGTGAACTGCTTGGACGAATCGCCGGGCACGAAGTCAACAAGCTTGGTCTCAGCTGCCGATTCAAACTTCAGATCCGAATCATGCTCTGTAGTTGGCTTCTTCAAAGGAGTCATATCCGCTGGATCAACATTGTCCTTATAGTATTTCAACTCCTCCGTGGCACAGACCGACTCTGCATAAGCCGCATCACCTTCCTCACATTCCAAAGCGACCCTACGGCTCCCATGAACCGTTATTGTCCCCTTGTAACCCGGCATCTTGAGCTGCAAGTAGATATAAAAAGGCCGCGCCATGAACTTGGCGTAAGCCGGCCGGCCAAACAAGGCATGATACGGGCTCCGGATCTTCACCACCTCAAATTTTAGTTTTTCCGACCGGGAGTCGTGCTCGTCCCCAAAAGTCACGTCCAGGGCTATCTTACCAACTGGATATGCAGATTTGCCAGGCACCACACCATGGAACACCGTATTAGACGGTCTGAGATCTTTGTCTGTTAAACCCATGCGACGGAATGTCTCATAGTATAGTATGTTAATACTGCTTCCTCCATCCATGAGTACCTTGGTGAATTTATAACCCCCCACCAGAGGGTCTACCACTAATGCCAGCTGGCCCGGATTATCAACCCGGGGCGGGTGATCCTCTCTGCTCCACACGATAGGCTGCTCCGACCAGCGCAAGTAACGTGGTAAGGCCGGCTCAGCAGAATTCACCGCTCGCTTGTGGAGTTTTCGGTCGCGTTTATCCAAGATAGTTGTGAAAACATGATATTGCCCATTGTTCAACTGTTTTGCCTTGCTCTGATAACCCGACTGCTGCTGCTGCTGCTGGCCGTTCTGATTATTCTGGTGATTGTGACCGCCCTGATTGCGACCTGAACCGGAAGCCCCATCGTGATCCGGCCCACGAAAACCGGATCCTGAACCGCCACCTGACCCGTGATCATACCGGAAGGCATTAGAGTTTTTAAACTCCTCCATGATATAACAATCCTTCCAAAGATGGTTAGCCGGCGCCTCCTTCGTCCCGTGCTTTGGGCAAGGCTGATTCATCAAATAACTCAAGCGGCTTGCGTTAGGATTGGGAGCCCCATTACGATTTGCCGCTTTACCTCTGCGCCGCTGCCCCCTGTCCTGTGCATTAGTGTTCGCCACAAAGTCCATGCTGCCATCCGCCTTGCGCTTGCCTCCATTTTCATGACCCGCCGGTTTATACTGCTGCTGTTTGGAGTTGCTATTCTTCCTTCCCTTCCCTGCTTCATCATCATCAGTCTCGGGATCCTTGGTACTGTCCGAATCAGCATACTTCACCAGAGCGGCCATGAGGGTTCCCATGTCATTACAGAACCGCTTCATGCATCCCAATTTCAATTTTAAAGGCTCAAACTGGCAGTTGCCTTCCAGGGTTAAGATCGCAGAGTCAGCATTAATCCTGTCGGACGAGTGCAAAATTTCCGAAACGCGACGCACCCAATGGGTCGTTGATTCTCCTTCCCCCTGGACACAAGCCGCCAGGTCTACTATGGACTTGGGCTGTTTACACGTATCCTTGAAATTCTGGATAAACCGGGCCCGCAACTGGGCCCATGAGCTAACAGAATTGGGCGGTAGGCTCTTCAACCAGGTACGCGCCGTGCCTTCAAGCATCATGGTGAAGTATTTTGCACATGCGGTCTCATCCACGTCTAACATCTCCATGGCCATCTCATAACTCTCTATCCACGCTTCAGGGGATAAATCAGCGGTGTAATTCGGCACCTTGCGTGGACCCTTGAAATCTTTGGGCAGGCGCACATTGCGTAAAGCGGGGATTAAACAAGGCACTCCCAAAGCGGATGCGACTCCTGGCCCGGTGAAGGTGGTAGGGCGAACCGGTGTAAGTTGATCCGCATCATTCTGTGCTGCTAACTCGGCTTCCCTCCGTGCCCGGGCCCGGTCCACCACATCCTGAGCATCGCGAACACCGCCTGCCGGATTATTGCCATGGGCCGCTTCACGGCCTCGCGCATTGCTCGATATGGCCGGTTCATCCATGCGCCTGCTATAGCTCCGGCTTGGACGGGGCGTAGAGTGAATCCGATCACGGCTGTACGAGTATGCTTCCTGCTGAGGAGGTTCCATCAGGCGAGGTTGGACCGTCCCCCCTGGTCCTGGTGCCTCAATCCGGTTTGTCTCCAGGTGCTGCGGCGGACTACTGGGTCCAGCTCCTGGAGTGTGAAAGAGATTCCGGGGATCAAACCCTAACGGCAGGCGTGATCTGTGCTTCCACTTTAAGACCTCATGTGATGCATTCTGGTCAAGCATGAGCTTATAAGCCTGGGCGTCCAAAGCGGCCCGCTCTGCGGCCATCCTGTCTTTTTCTGCGGCCAGATCCGCTTTGGCTTGCACAATCTGATCTCTCACCTTTGCAATTTCTGTATTACGGGCCTCCTGATCCGCCGGATTGTCCTCTGCCATAAGCGCGGCTAGTGTATCAAATAGATCAGATAGAACTTGAACCGGCGGGCGCACAAGGCCTCCTGCCCCTGCTGATCCAGAGAGCATTGCTGCGGCGGTCGAAGAGTGATTCGCCGCCTGTGTGCCGGCCATGAATATTCCAACCCGGTTGACCTGGCCTGGGGGGTCTGGAATACTGTCGCCATCGGAACAGCCCCTAACCTGGTCGTCTTGTAACTGGTATAGCGATTTGGTCTCTCCGGTCGAGGACTCATCGCCGGAATACACGACGGTCTCGCTACCGTGTTCTGACTCGTCCTCACGCCCTCCTTCGTGGATGACTCCAACGAAGGCACGCTTCACGGCCGGTTTAGCCTAGGTAGATCTCGCACGCTGAGCCGTCCCGACGAGGTCGATGCAGATGTCCGGCTCTGCCCCGGCTCACCGATCTTGCCGATGAAAACGTGTATGCCACCAAGGGGACCCGGTACCCGTACTCAATCGTATCGGCCTCGGGACCCCATCCTGCGTCGTCGATGTAGATCTTGCCACGACGACTCTTGGTCATCTGGCCCACAGCATAGCCTTCGAGTCCTTTGAGCTTGCCCTCCAAGATCGTCAAACCATCGTGCGATAGCCCCACGGTGGGTGCCAACTGTCGTGGATTTGCCACGGCAGAAGTCCTATTGAAAGGACTTAGTCGTGGAGCCATCGCCACGGGTTTACTTGAAGGGGTTAAAGCGGACACAAAGACACGAGGGTTTTATACTAGTTCGGCCCCTTCGATGAAGGTAAAAGCCTACGTCTAGTTGTGATGGAATTGATATGGTCTCGATGGCTAGGGAGCAAAGAAGCTTCGCCCAGGCTCGAGTTGTCGTTGTCTGTCCTGAACTGCCGCCGGGTCGTCCCCTTATATACACGGGTGACGCCCGTCGGTCCATAGAGTCCCAACCGGTTCATACTCGTATCCCGGTTGGTATCTCTCTATTCCTAACTTACAATACAAGTTATACATCAGGTCGGTTTACGGCTACAGATTCTAAACCGACTATAGGCCTTGGGCCTTCATCTGCTTATACCACTAATGAAGTTAACCTGGCCCAAGTAGGCCGGTTTACGCCTAGTGGTAATATTCCCAACAGGAGCCGTGGCTGTCGACCTAATTGGCATGCATTACATGGGGTATGCGCAAGATTATTACATGAGGAAAGAAAGTCGTTGGTGGCTAAGGAAGTGTAAGTGCATCTAGTGCCACCCCTAGTTGGTTTTGGAGTATTGACGACAAAGTTGGTTGAGGGACTAATGCGTTTGTGAGAATTGCAGGATAACGCAGGAAGTGTCCCTCATTGATTCGGTTTACCTACCGGAGATGACCCCTAAAAATGTATGAAGACATTGAAGACAATGGTGGTGTGTGAAGATATTCACACTAAAGTCTATGACATGAGAAGACATTGAGTGAAGACTATGGAGTGCGAAGACTGAGTTGTTTCGTTGTTTCCTTTTCTTCTTTGTTGAGTCATAGGAACCACCATACTGTTAAGTGGGGTCCAAGTGAACTAAGTCAGAGTGACTGAAGTGATGCTCAACCCAAATCCTATGTCTTCGAGTGAAGACAATGAGAGCAAATCTTATCCAGAGCTGGATGAGTCAGCTTTGCTTGTAACCCAAGTAAAGTTGCCGTGTGTGTTTGAAATCTGACCATTGGAACACGTGTCAGTTCCTTAGTGACCCAGGGTCATTTCGGACATATCAGGTCGGGTTGCCTTGTGGCTATAAATAGCCCACCCCCTACACCATAAATTGGTGGCTGCTCAGAGTTAGTTTATGGCTTTTGTCGTTCTGAGAGCAACCCACCTCGAAGCCTTTGAGAGAGAAATCCTTGCGAGGACAAAGCCAAAACACCCAGCCAAAGAGTGTTAGGCATCACTGAAGTCTCTCTATCTGTGTGACCTGAAGACTTACTACACTTGAGGACTGTGTATCCTCCAGCCGGTTAGGCGTCGCGTTCTGAGCATCCAAGAGTCATTGTGGATTGCCGGTGAATGAAGTCTGTGAAGGTTCGGAAGTCTACCTTGAAGACTTACCAGAGTGATTGGGCGAGGACTGTGTGTCCTTATATCAAGGGGAATAAGGTGAAGACGCGGTCTTCTGAGTTGAATCTCAGCCTCCCTAACCAGACGTACAGTTGTCACAGCAACTGGAACTGGTCCAACAAATCCTGTGTCTTCAACAAGTGACTGGTTCCATCCCTTCCCTCCTTTACTTTGAGTTTGTCTTCGTGAAGTCATTGCTTATCTGTCTTATCTGTTTGACTACTATTGTTGATTGGCTTCATACTATCTTCCATCCTGATCCTTACTACCTAGCTGCTATTAGTCCTCGTACGTTAACACTATTGCATACTTGACTATGGCTTGCTTGGTGTAGTTTATCTTCCGCTGCATATCAATTAGGTCATCTCTATTGTTTGTCTTTGAAACTTCCATGTTTTGAAGACTTTGATAAAAATCGCCTATTCACCCCCCCTCTAGTTGATAACTAGCACTTTCAATTGGTATCAGAGCAAGGTACTTCCTTGTTCTGTGTGATTCGGTTTAACCACCTGGAGTTTAGCTATGTCGACTGCAGGGATAATCAAAGTCTCCGTTGCTTGCCCCGTGTTCGATGGAACTGAATATCCCTACTGGAAGAATAAGATGCGCATGCATCTTGAAGCCATTGATGTCGACCTCTGGTATGTCGTTAAGAACGGCGTTCCAAAAACTGGTGAAGGTGTCACCCCTGCTGATGTCAAGAAGTTCATTCAACTGGACTCGACTGCAAAGAACATCATCTGCGGTCATCTGACCAAAGGTCAGTATGGCCGTGTGAGTGCTCTGGAAACGTCAAAGCTAGTTTGGGACTGGCTATCCAAGGTCAACGAAGGTGTCTCTACACAGAGAGACCAGAGGATCAGTGTTCTTTGCAATCTCTTCAACCGCTTCAAGAGAAAGGACAATGAAAATGTCCAGCTCACGTTTGATCGCCTCACCGACATCACAAATGAGCTTCAGGCTCTCGGCGCCACCGAGATCACCAAGCATGAAATCGTCAAGACGCTGCTAAGATCTCTTGACAGCTCCTTTGACACCCTTGCCCTCATGATACAAGAACGTCCTGACTTCAAGACTCTCGATCCGTATGATATACTTGAGAGGCTGAACACACATGAGTTCCAGCTTTCTGAGAAAAGAGATATCTATGGCCCCAACTATGGCCGAACTCGTGCTTTTTGAAGGCAAAAGTTGTTTCCTCATCTGAAGAAGAAGAATTTGACTGCGGTTCTGATGATCCTGAAGACATTGGAAGGGAACTTGCTATGCTTGTGAAGAAGTTCCAGAAATTCACCAAGAAGAAGGGCTTCAGAAAGTCTTCACGATCCAGTTCAAGCAATGATGAAGCTTCCACTCAAGACAACAATAAGAGAACCTGTCACAAGTGTAAGAAGCCAGATCACTACATCTCTGAATGTCCTCAGTGGGACAACAACAACAAGAAGAAGAAGAGCAAGGAATATGACTCTGATGACAAGAAGAAGAAGAAATCCTCACAGTCTTCCTCCAAGTCCACATCAAAGTCTTCATCTCATAAGAAGAGCTCATCTGGCAAGGCTCGTGCTTTTGTTGGCAAGGAAATGGATTCAGAAGAGGAGTCTGCTTCTGAGGAGGCAGAGGTGGAATCTGAAGCTGAGTCCGACTCTGGCGTTGCAAGTCTGGCTCTAGCCACAGCCTACGTTGCCAAGTCCATCTTCAATACTGAAGACAATGACTCCCACACCAACGCTGATGATGACAAGGACGATCCTGCTCCCACCTTCTGCTTCATGGCACGCGGTGCCAAGGTAAAATCACGTGATGCCTACTTTCAAACATCAAGTGAAGATGACTCTGATTGTGAATCTAAGCCCAGCTACAAAACACTTGCTAAAATTGCTACTGAACAACAAAGGGCTATGGAACATACTCAAATACTGTTAGACAAAAGCGATGACCTGTTGGACGCGGAAATGACACGTTCACAGTCCTTAGTTGAAGACATAAAAAATCTTCATGCTAAGTATCAAGAACTTGAAAGTCTTCATGAGACGCTCTCAACCACATATGAAAAGCTCTCCTATGATTATCTTCAAAGGAAGCAAGAGCTTGAGAAATTGAAAGCGACTCATGAAGATCTTCAAAAGGAGAATGAGTCATTTTGCGCTCAACAGACCGGTTCGGCTCAGGATGGATTTGAACCACCATGTTTAAAATGCATTGAGCATGATAACGCTGCCTCTGTTGCTGAATGTTCCACTGCTGCTACTGTTACTCTGTCTTCAACTACTGATGTGGTAACTAACCCCTCTGCTGAGGATACCACTACTATTGCTAATGAAAATGCTAGGTTGAAGACATTGCTTGAAACATGGATGTACAAAAGTCTGAAAGGGCATCAAATGCTTTGTGATGTCCACAAAAAGCAGATTCTGAACCGAAACCCTAGCAAAGAGGGTGTTGGGTTCGAGAGGAAAATGAATGCTGATGGTTCCTACTGGAAGCCTGAGCAGTATCCCAAAACCACATGGGTTGCTACAAAGGAACCTTCAGTGGATCCATCCACTTTATCTGGCTTTACCTGTGCTAATCCTATTATCATTGATGAATTCTTTGATGCAAACCATAAACTGTTCATAAATCAGAATGGTGAAGTGTTTGCCAGGTATATTGGTACTAACTGCAGGAATGGACCACCAATGAAGAAGATCTGGGTTCCCAAAAGCTGTCTTGAGAATCTTCCTATGAATGTTGTCACGACATCACCAGGGAAGAAGACAAACCCCATACCAAAGGAGTCACATGGTCCAACGGCTTCATACGGAAACAGGACTCACCTGAGTCACCCTAACGCCAATCTTTTGCAGGGAAATCGTACTCAAACTTATGAGTATGAGCGTGTGTCTTCAAACCACTATGTTCATAGGACTAAGAACTTTTCTGCTTATTCATATGAGTATCATTCATCTCCGGCAAGGCTATTTGCTAGGGCTCCAAAGCCGAAATTCTCAGATGGTGCACTTAGACTCATTGCTTCTAAGCCACCCCTAAAGATGTGGGTGGTGAAGAAGAACTAACTCTCTTTTGCAAAACATGGTCTCCAGCCAGCAATCAAAGGCGTCCGATGTTATTGCTGGGGACCTAAAACACTATAAGGGACGCATGATAAAATGACCATACTATGTATTCCACATATGAATCGCTTACCTATCATACTGTGTGCTAACTTTCATCTAAGCTATGATAATCCAAGTGTGCATCAAATGCTTATGCTTCACAACATACCTTGTGAAGCCTATCCTCCTAACTGCACTATAGGGTATGACACCTCGTGCTTCAGAATGGATTATGGACAGCGGATGCACTAATCATATGACTGGTGATCGAAGTCTTCTCATGGACTCAACCTTACCTCCATCCGACAAGAGTCAAATCACATTTGCTGACACTGGTAAAGGCAAGGTATTGGGTCTAGGTAGAGTTGCAATCTCAAAGGATCAACACATGGATAAAGTGATGCTTGTTGAATCCCTTGGATTCAACTTAATGTCTGTCTCAATGCTTTGTGACTTAAACATGATTGTGATATTCGGAAAATATCATTGCCATGTACTAATGGAATCTGACAAGTCTCTAGTCTTTGAAGGGTATAGGAAAGGTGATCTATACATGGTAGATTTCTCAGCAGGTCCACAGCTTGCCGTATGTCTTCTTGCAAAAGCTTCAGAATGCTGGCTCTGGCATCGGAGGCTGGGACATGCTGGCATGAGGAACTTACACACTCTCGTCAAGAAGAAGCATGTCATAGGCATCAAATGTGTCAAGTTCAAGAAAGATCATTTGTGTGGTGCTTGCGAAGCTGGGAAGATGACTAGGGCCAAGCACCCCTCGAAGACAATCATGACGACATCTCAACTCTTCGAGCTATTGCACATGGACTTATTTGGCCCTACTCACTACTCTACCCTCACAACAACGGCGTGTCTCTATGGCTTCGTCATTTTTTATGACTACTCAAGATATACATGGGTGCACATAATTCTCTACAAGACTGAAGTACAAGATGTCTTCAGACGATTCGCCAATCGAGCAATGAACAATTATGGCGTCAAGATCAAGCATATCAGAAGTGATAACGGCACTGAATTCAAGAACACCGGGCTTGATCTTTATCTGGATACAATGGGAATCACTCATGAATTTTCTGCTCCATACACACCTCAGCAAAATGGCATTGTTGAGCGCAAGAACAGAACCCTCATTGAGATGGCTCGAACAATGCTCGACGAGTACAAGACACCAAGAAAACTCTGGCCTAAAGCTATTGATACAGCCTGTCACATCATCAACCGTGTCTACATCCATAAGCTTTTGGGCAAAACATCCTATGAGCTCCTTACTAGCAAGAAGCCAAATGTCAGCTACTTCAGAGTTTTTGGTGCTAGGTGCTGGATCAAGGATCCCCATCACAAGTCAAAATTTGAACCCAAAGCTCACGAAGGCTTCATGGTCGTCTATGGAAAGGATTCACACTCTTACAGAGTCTTCAACCTCTTTCACTACAAAATCATTGAAACTGTGGACGTGCGATTTGATGAAACCAATGGTTCACAACGAGAGTTCCTGCCAAGCACATTAGGTGAAGCTCCTTCCAGTGAATCTATCAAGCTGATGGGAACTGGTGAAATCATGCCCTCTGAAGCACAGCCTGAAGAGGAACTTATCATTTCAGCACCAAACCAACCTGAAGACAATGCTCAGACTGAAGACAATCCTTCAAATGATGACAATGATCAGCATGAGCAAGGTCTTCGTCCAGTTCATCCTCGTGTTGCAAATGAAGTACAAATTGAGAAGATAATTGATAGCATCAACGCACCTGGTCCGCTCACTCGCTCAAGAGCAACACACTTAGCAAATTTCTGTGGGAATTTTTCATTTGTATCAATATCTGAACCCAAGAAAGTTGCTGAAGCCTTTATGGAACCTGAATGGATTCAAGCCATGCAAGAAGAACTTCAACAGTTCAAGCTGAATAATGTTTGGGAACTTGTCAAGCGCCCTGACCCTCGCAAGCATAACATTATTAGCACTAAATGGATATATCGGAACAAGCAAGATGAGCATGGTCAAGTCATCAAAAACAAAGCTCGTCTAGTGGCACAAGGATATACTCAAGTTGAAGGAATTGACTTCGATGAAACTTTTGCTCCTGTGGCTAGGCTTGAAGCTATTCGCATACTGCTAGCCTATGCTAATCACCACAACATCTTGCTATATCAAATGGATGTGAAAAGTGCTTTCCTCAATGGCAAGATTGAAGAAGAAGTGTATGTTGCTCAACCACCTGGCTTTGAAGATCCAAAACATCCTGATATGGTGTACAAACTAAACAAAGCACTGTATGGCCTCAAACAAGCTCCTCGCGCTTGGTATGATACAATCAAAGACTTCCTGAAGAGCAAAGGCTTCAAACCAGGATCCCTAGATCCCACACTCTTCATGAAGACATATGATGGTGAACTGTTTGTGTGCCAAATATATGTGGATGACATAATCTTCGTCTGCACCAACCAGAAGTGTAGTGATGAGTTTGGATACATGATGCAAGAGCAATATCAGATGTCCATGATGGGTGAGCTGAAGTTCTTCCTTGGTCTTCAAATTCGTCAGCAAAGAAATGACATCTTCATATCTCAAGAAAAATATCTCAAAGACTGCTTGAAGAAATTCGGCATGCAAGATTGCAAAGGTTACACGACGCCAATGCTAGCCAAACATCATCTTGGTCCCAACGATAATGGTAAAGAGTTCGATCAAAAGGTATACCGCTCCATGATTGGTTCTTTACTTTACCTATGTGCATCTAGGCCAGATATTATGCTTAGTGTTTGCATGTGTGCTCGATTCCAAGTGGCACCAAAGGAATCGCATCACTTAGCTGTGAAGCAAATTCTTATATATTTGGCTTACACCCCAACACTCAGATTATGGTATCCAAAGGGCTCAAGATTTGATCTGGTTGGATTCTCGGATGCTAATTATGCTGGTGACAAGGTGGATCGCAAGTCTACATCTGGAACATGTCACTTTCTGGGACGATCACTTGTCTGTTGGTCTTCAAAGAAGCAAAACTGTGTATCACTCTCAACTGCTGAATCTGAATACATTGCTGCTGGATCTTGTTGTGCTCAGCTTCTGTGGATGAAGCAAACTCTCAAGGACTATGGCATCAATCTGAAGCAAGTCCCTCTCTTCCGCGACAACGAAAGCGCCATCAAGATTGCCAACAATCTAGTCCAGCACTCGAAGACAAAGCACATTGAAATTCGTCATCATTTTCTCCGAGATCATATTATGAAGAAAGATATTGACATCATTCACGTCAACACTGAAGAGCAATTGGCAGATATCTTCACAAAGCCCTTGGATGAGAAAAGGTTTTGCAAGTTATGGTGTGAGCTAAATATCTTGGAATCCTCAAATGTCCTGTGATCAGGCACACATCCTAACACTTATGCATGTTGATGACTTAGATGTGCAACACACGAAGTAAAGTATATCTTCAATCAATGAAGACTTACATTCTGAGTGTGAATACATTAACATGGAATTTGACTTCGGAGCACCACGATAATTGTGCTCCGTGTCTGGGTCTAATACTTCCTATACGGTGGGCAACGCCACCACCAAATTTCTTGGTTTGAAGTGTTTCACTCATGGCGTTATTGTTGAATATCTTTGCATATTGATTTGTCTTCAACTTTCAACTTATATTCATGATTTACTTCACTATGTTGAGTTGATTGCTTTCTCATATATATATATATATATACTAGTATTCTGTCCTCTACAACATTCACTTATAGCTATGTCTTCATTGTTGAATCTTTTGAACTAAGTGAATGTGATCGGACCCTAATCTCTCTATGCTTACTATCTCAAACTCTATCTATACAAATCATATGCATTCTGTTGAAACTATCGAATATCTTCTCTGCATCCTTGTCAGCAGAAGACACAGAGACAAACATTAAGTCCTATTTAAATGATTCATATTTATTATCGATATCCGGAGAAGTCGGAACAACCATCCGACAAACTTGGCGGGCGTGGGAACGTGGGAGAACTCTGAGTATGTTGCATGCTTGCCACGTGTCCCACGGATGTGAACAGACAGGGGCACCTGCATAATTGCGCTGTGCCGCACACCTACTTATAAATACGTGCCCCCTGCGGTCAAGAAAACCTTATTCCACCTCTCCACCTCGTCAAAACCCTAGCGCCACGCTAGCTCCCGACGACGCCGGCGACGAAGCGCTTAGCTGCCGCGACTTCTCCGACGCCGTCCTCACGCCGGCCGCGGGCATCGTCCTCTCCGCCACCGTAGGTGTCCTCTGTCGCCAAGTTAGGGCATGGTGGATTGAACTGCTCGGTCTCCTATTCATCCCATATAGCAGTTCTTCGTGTGGTAAATATAACTCTATTTTTACCAGCTTTTTTGATCCTCAATGATTCATCTAATTTACCAAAATTGGTTTCTGTCTATACAAAGTTAGATCTATTCTGTCTGCATCTCATACTGCCTAGTATATTCACTTAAGCTTCACATCTAGTTAGATTCCTCACTTGTACTTATTCACGGATTCGTACAAATCTGGAACCGACTCTCAACATATAAGTGAATGTCTTCGCAACATGAGGTCAATGTCTTCAAACTGATTTATCTTCAAAATCTTCTTAGAATGCATATGACCTCTTCCCCTTCCCTCGCATCTCTAATGCTGTCACAGGTACATGTCTGTGGGAGAATCCCTAGGTTCTCATAGTCTGCATTCGTTTGCAGAATTCTTACAGCAACACAGTGAATCTCCCGAAGCCAATTCCTGTCTGACCAGCAAGCGAAAGCCTTTGAAGCCTTTGAACATAATGAAACCGTTCAGTTTGAAGTTCATGGCTACAGAGAAATCTGTCAGGAAGGGTGGCAGACAGCGTCGTGGGGGAACATCAAAGGATCTGCCTGATGATCTTGAAGAAATTTACAAGACAAATCCTGAAGAAGATTATAATCAGCGCAAGACTCGAATCCAATGGATTCAACGCTATTGGGCTGAACAATGGTTCAAGTACAAGTTCGTGACCCAGGAGTATGCTGAGAAGAATGCTATCAAGAGTCCTTGGGGTGATATTCTCTATCGAGGCCTTCCCCCCAAGAGCAAAGCTGAAGCCATTGCGCAAGAATTCCATTCTTGCATGGTCCGTGGACCACAGCCTGAAGAAACCGACCCATCATCATTGCTCTGGTGTCGTGACGACAATATCTTCAAGCGCAACTTCCAGTATGCTAAGGCTTCAGCAAAGGAAAACAAGAAGTCATGGGGATTAGACTTCAATCCTGGTCCCTCTGCTCCCCGTGATGATGGCACACGTGAAGCTGAAGAAAATAGAATTGGCCCCTTTGCAAACCTTGATGGCCTCATCTCGTACATCTTGGTACAAGGTGCCAAAGTGGATCATTCTGACAATGATGCTGATTCTGATGAAGCCCCAGCTCCTCCTCCAAGGCCGCAGAAGCCAAAGAAGATTAAGGCTTCATCATCAGCTGCACCTCCAAAAGCTTCTCGTGTGAAGCCATTGGCCACTGCACCTCCTGAAGCCAGTGTGCAGTCTGAAGATCTTTCACGCATCTCCAAGAAGACAGAGAAGAAAAAGAAAATCGCCAAGAGTACTAATCAGGCTTTGACTCCTGCTGCTATTCTGCGTGAAGAGCACATAGATCTGTCCAGCGATGACGATCTTGCAGATGATGCTCTTGAGCAACTGATCAAGAGCAAGGAAGAAGCAGAGATCTTCAACAACTTGCCTCTCTTTGACGTGGCAATCATCCATAACTTCATTGATGAGTGGTTTGACACACCAAATCTCAGCTTTGATGATCTGCAACTTCCAATTGGCCTCAGCGTCGCCTTCAATGGCGCCATTGCTTCTGAGCTAGCCATTTCTCAGCGCATCGTCGAACTGAAGCACAAGATTGACTATGAAAAGGCTCAGTTCAAGAAGCATGTGGCCACACTCAACGTGCAAGATGTCAAGAACTTCAAGATCATGCTGCACGAGCTCAAAGAAGCCTTTCACAAGAAGCGTGAAGAAGCTCGAGGCTCCAGAGAGCACATGAAAAATCTGGCTAACAAGTGTGTGCTTGCCTACAATGAGGCTGAGAAGCGCAAGGCTCTTGGTCGTCCTGGCATCGACCCCAGGATGGCTGCAACGAAGAAGAAATCGGTCGTCCAATCTGCACCTTCAAGGCCAGATGAACCTCGCATTGTCTTCCCAAGCAGCATGACTGGCTCGAAGCCAAAGGTCACGTCAACTGCTTCAGAACAGAAGAAGACAAGGGCTGCAGAGGCAGAAGCCAGAAAAAGGAAAACCTCAGAAGCCTCTGATGCTGCTCCCTCCAAGAAGAAGCACAAGACCAAGAAGAGTCGGGCTGCTCCCGCAGAGCCCCTTGTTGTTGAACCCATCTCAGTGGTTCGTCCTGCATCTACAACCCAAGAACTTCGCATGACTGTCCATGAGCCTGCTTCCACAGAGGCTCCTGAAGTTGAAGAGATTCCAGCAGTTGATCCCATCACTGCTGAAGACATTGGTCATCATGACAATGTTGAAGATGATGAAGTTCTTCCTCAAATTGAATACAATGTGGTATCATCGCCTGTTCGTACGAACAGTGAAATCATCAGCATTGGTCGTCCTCTGACGCCAATTGCTCAAGATGCTTCATGGGCTGATCGCCCGCAACAACAAGACTCCCCCAGTACTCCCCAACAACAACAAGCCACACCATCCGTGCAAGTTGAAGAGGATGAGGACCTGCCCACTCCATCTCCAAAGGCGTCGCCTGTACTACAAAGGCTTCGCAAAGGACCAAGGCCTCAAGCCCCTCTTCTGAGCGTTCCAGAAGGAGAAGTGCACCATCAACCTGTTGCACGTCAAGTGTTTTCAGAAGCCACTCCTGCTGTGAATGTCTCTGAGTTTGAAGCACCAGCTGCTGAAGACAATCCGGCTGCATCAGCCGATGACGAATGTCAAGAAGAACGTATCCCTACTCCCCCCATTCCTGAAGAAGTTGTTCATGAAGTGAACGTGTCTGTGCTTGACCCTCCAGCTCAGCAAGTGGAGGTTGAAAACCTTGAGGCTGCCACCACCAACACCAATGAAGCCAATGACATAGTCATGGCTGAAGCTAATGTGGAGCCTGTCCCAAGCACTGAACCAGAAGTCAATGCTAAAAATGCTCCTGAAGCTTATGTTGTGCAGCCCGAAGCCACTGTTGCTGCCACTGCTCCTGTTCCGCCACCAAGGCCCTATACAATTGAGCAAGCATACAACCATGGCGAGCTAATCACAGTAAGATGGCCCGTTCTGGTCCCTCCGCCTATTGTATCTGGTCCTCAATTTGACTATCACATTGAGCATAGGCCTCAGGTCCAGAAGCCGAAGCCCAGACTGCCAAGGTTTCCAGGTACTACCACATCTGTCGGGTCTTTCAATGCAAATGGCTTCAAGAGGCACAACAAAATTCTTTGACAGCTCAAAGAACCCCTACACGAAGCCAAGAATATCATCAGATCGGTTCTGGAGTCATCAGCAGCGAAGCTATTACTACTGTGTTCTGTATGATCAACGGCGCATTTTCCCTCATATGCGCCTCGACACTGAAGCCATTGCTGGACTGCCATGCTTAGAAGAAGCACTTGACTGCTTTCGTGATGCTGGTCTGCTCAGCTTTGTGATAGACAAAGAACATTGGAATGAAGAGCTATTGCTTCAATTCTATGCTATGCTCCACATTCGCGGTTATAACAGAGATACGAAGACATGGGTTCTTGAGTGGATGACATGAAATGTTCATCATGAAGCCAAAGCTCTTGACATCATTGAGCTTACAGGCCTATCCACTCCCAGAGAGCTATATGAACCTGGTTGTCAAAACCACTGCAATGCACTGGAGAGCATCTTCCATAAGCCTGAACCCAATATGAGCCAGATGTTGAGCATGATGAAGCCTTTGCCACGTGATGCTGAATATCCAAAGGAGTTCTTTGTTGATGACCTTGAGTATCTGCCGCGCACTATATATCATATCATCACGCGGACTCTATGGCCGATCAAAGGACATTCATCAGCTGCAAAACTTGAAGGAGCCATGAAGACATTGGTCTTTTACATCCTCAATGGCATCAGCTTCAATGCGCAAGATTCGTTCATCAGGCAACTGGCTGCATCTGGATCTGACCTTTTCGGACTGAAGTTCTATGCTCCATGGGTCATGCGCCTCATCAAGCAACACTCTGCTATCAACTATCAACCCTCTGCTCGCAATCATGTGATCTTCCTACCAGAGGTTGATATGTCAGTTGAAGCCATATACCCTGAACCCGCCAAGAAGCCTCTTTGTCTTCAAAATGCTGAACATCAAAGCTTCACTCAGCCTATGGAAGGAGTCCAAGCTGTCACGCGTGTCTATCCGATGGCTGGAAACACTCATCAGCCTCATCGTGCGCAACTGAAGCTACTGAGAGCACAATTTCTCAAAGGCCAAAGAAGCGCTCTCGGGTCCTCAATGACCGAGAACTTCTTGTGGCCCTACATCAGAAGCAAGATAAGCATCATTTTTGGCTCAAGCGTCAGATGCAAAGCCTCTTGGCGGATGTAAATCGCATTCGAAACCTCGCCACCGAGAATGCATTTTGTCACTCACGAAACTTGTCGACGATCATGGAAGAGTTTGACCCTGCTCAGTGCTGAAGCTGATCTTCAAGACGATGGCTTCACTGAAAGATTCAAGTTTGACTCCACTCCTCCACGGAATGTTGTCCTACGAAGAACTCCATCTCTTGAAGACTCTGACTATTCTTCCTCTGCGGCAACTGTCAATGCCAATGTGATCGATGATGAAGACGATGCTACTTCACCGCCCCCTACTTCTGCATGCATCAACACTGCACCAAGTTCGTCTGCACCGCCTACTCCTCATGAGGACGAGTAGATGCTCTATGTCTTCAAACCTTTTTGGTCATTACTGACAAAAGGGGGAGAAGCATATGAGTTGATAGTCTTCAAGCGGGTTCATAAGGGCGGTTGCTTTATATTTTTGCCTAGTGCTTACAACTCTTGCTTTTGATACACTTCGTTCTTTGAGTTGTAACACTTAAACTTGATGGTCGTCTGCTACTTATTTGTGTTTCCATGTGCGATGATAACTTCCACACTTACATCATTCTGCAGACGTCCATTTTTCATTATGCATGTCATTCTCTTAGCTATATCATTTCATGCATGGGGAATTATCTTCATAAGTTGAAGAGGATCTCCACAAGTGAGTTGATAGTCTTCAAGCGGGTTCATAAGGGCGGTTGCTTTATATTTTTGCCTAGTGCTTACAACTCTTGCTTTTGATACACTTCGTTCTTTGAGTTGTAACACTTAAACTTGATGGTCGTCTGCTAATTATTTGCGTTTCCACATGCGATGATAACTTCCACACTTAGATCATTCTGCAGACGTCCATTTTTCATTATGCATGCCATTCTCTTAGCTATATCATTTCATGCATGATGAATTATCTTCATAAGTTGAAGAGGATCTCCACAAGTACAACCTGCCATGTGCACTTGCATTCCAAAAGCAAATTATTTATATGCACATCTTCAGGGGGAGCCCTTGCCACTTATGAAGACAATACACTATCCTTTACAATCTCACATACTTCTTTCCCGTTGAAAACTTCAACCAGTTTGTCATCAATCACCAAAAAGGGGGAGATTGTAAGTGCATCTAGTGCCACCCCTAGTTGGTTTTGCAGTACTGACGACAAAGTTGGTTGAGGGACTAATGCGTTTGTGAGAATTGCAGGATAACGTAGGAAGTGTCCCTCATTGATTCGGTTTACCTACCGGAGATGACCCCTAAAAATGTATGAAGACATTGAAGACAATGGTGGTGTGGGAAGATATTCACACTGAAGTCTATGACATGAGAAGACATTGAGTGAAGACTATGGAGTGCGAAGACTGAGTTGTTGCGTTGTTTCCTTTTCTTCTTTGTTGAGTCATAGGAACCACCGTACTGTTAAGTGGGGTCCAAGTGAAGTAAGTCAGAGTGACTGAAGTGATGCTCAACCCAAATCCTATGTCTTCGAGCGAAGACAATGAGAGCAAATCTTATCCAGAGCTGGATGAGTCAGCTTTGCTTGTAGCCCAAGTAAAGTTACCGTGTGTGTTTGAAATCTGACCGTTGGAACACGTGTCAGTTCCTTAGTGACCCAGGGTCATTTCGGACATATCAGGTCGGGTTGCCTTGTGGCTATAAATAGCCCACCCCCTACACCATAAATTGGTGGCTGCTCAGAGTTAGTTTATGGCTTTTGTCGTTTTGAGAGCAACCCACCTCAAAGCCTTTGAGAGAGAAATCCTTGCGAGGACAAAGCCCAAACACCCAGAGCCAAAGAGTGTTAGGCATCACTGAAGTCTTTCTGTCTGTGTGACCTGAAGACTTATTACACTTGAGGACTGTGTATCCTCCAGCCAGTTAGGCGTTGCGTTCTGAGCATCCAAGAGTCATTGTGGATTGCCGGTGAACAAAGTCTGTGAAGGTTCGGAAGTCTACCTTGAAGACTTACCAGAGTGATTGGGCGAGGACTGTGTGTCCTTATCTCAAGGGGAATAAGGTGAAGACGCGGTCTTCTGAGTTGAATCTCAGCCTCCCTAACCAGACGTACAGTTGTCACAGCAACTGGAACTGGTCCAACAAATCATGTGTCTTCAACAAGTGACTGGTTCCATCCCTTCCCTCCTTTACTTTGAGTTTGTCTTCGTGAAGTCATTGCTTATCTGTCTTATCTGTTTGACTTCATTGCTTGACTACTACTGTTGATTGGCTTCATACTATCTTCCATCCTGATCCTTACTACCTAGCTGCTATTAGTCTTCGTACGTTAACACTATTGCATACTTGACTATGGCTTGCTTGGTGTAGTTTATCTTCCGCTGCATATCAATTAGGTCATCTCTATTGTTTGTCTTCGAAACTTCCACGTTTTGAAGACTTTGATAAAAATCGCCTATTCACCCCCCCTCTAGTCGATAACTAGCACTTTCAGGAAGAAATAATCTGAGGACTTGGGTGGCCGAGCCGGCGGTACCACATGTCGGCGGTGGAGGTGGTAGCGGAGAGGGCGGTGATTGAAGTCTCATTATTGTGGAAGGATGGATAGAGGTCACCGGCGCTAGCGGAGATCATGATTACCCTCATGGTCCGAAGATCCTTCGCAACAAAGCCAGATGGGTAGAATTCAATAGAGGATAAGTTATCTTTAGTGAACTGGTGAACGTATATGAGACTAGTGACGACATGAGGAGAAAACAAAACATCCCAGAGGTGAAAGTTGTGAGGGGGAAGGGTGTGTAACCAGTGGCATGAATGGGGAGGTGAGTGCCATTGCCAACAACAATGCTAGAGAAACAAGCTTTAAAGAAGAATTCAAGAGGTCAAGATTACCAGGATTGCCAGTGACGCGGGACGTGGCGCCGCTGTCAAGATACCACTCATGTGGAGTAGAACCGCTGTTGGGGATGTCGTGGGCACTATAGGAGGCCTGGAGCATGCACTACACGAAATATGTCAACTAGTGACCTTCTGTCAGTGACCCTGGAAGAGTTGGTCATAGATCTATGACCATTTGAGACCAATTGGTCAAAAGCTATTGGGGGGGCTCCAAACCCTAAACTATAACGACCATTTTGGTCAGAAAGGTCATAATTTCCTTACACGAAATGGTCATAAGGTAGACAACAGTGGTCTGCTGCCTTATTTCTAGCTGATCACGACCAATATACACTACTAGGGAAAACCCTATACACAGAATTTTAGCAGTAGCGTGGGTCAAAAAAGCACGCTAGTGCTCATTAGCAGTAGCGCGCCGGAGGAAACCGCGCTGTAGATAAAGATCTAGCAGTAGCGCGTCTTGCTGAACACACGTTACTACTAAAATTCCCACGGCTTAGCCCATAGGCTACACATAGTAGTCAAGATCTATGATGAACCGCGCTACCGCTACGTCGTTGCTAGCAGCGCGTTTTAATATAAACTCGTTGCTGCCAAAGGTTATAAAATTAAATGGAAAGAGAATGGAAAGGTAATTGAAAATGAAAGAAATAGAATAAGGTGAAAGGAAACAAATAAAATGTGAAGAAAACTAAATGGAAAAGGGAAAGAAGAGAAAGGAGTAGCAGTAGCATGTATCAGAGAACGCGCTGTAGCTAAGATAGCAACAACGCTTTTCCCGGAACGTGCTACTGCTACTTCTGACTTAACCACGGGGTTCGTCCTTCCCCACGCCACTTTCCCCCAAATCCAACTCTCTCCACTCTCGCCGCTGCCGTCGCCCGTCGGCCGCCGTGCGCTCTCTGCACCCTCTACGCCGCCCCGACCCCCGACCTCAACGCCGCCCCCGCCCCCGACCTCAACGCCGCCCCGACCCTAGATTCAACGCCGCCCCTGCCCCCGACCTCAACGTTGCCCCGGACGCCGCCCCGACCTCGAGCCGCCCTGCCCCTCCCTCGTCGCAGTCACCCGAGGTGAGCACGCCCGCTCCTCCCTCTCCCCTACCTCTGCCTAGGGTTTCTTTATATTTTAGTTGCATATTAAGTTTATTTTTATTTATAGTAAGTTTATTTTAGTTGCACATTAAGAACTAGGTACTAATTAGGTAGTAGAATATTTTTATTTATATTAAGTTTATTTTTAGTAAGAACTAGTTGAATTAATAGAACTAGTTAGTAAGAACTTGTTTATATTTTTTAGTTAAAGCAATTTTTCCCGCCTCGACGTCGACGATGCCTATCCCGCATCCTTGTCGTCGAGTTGGCGGAGGACGACACCTGCTTGACCAGATCGGCCATGTCCGGGACTGGGCTCCGCCGGGGTGGTACTGGGAGGCGCTACCTACCGGGGGGCGCAGGTTGGTGAGGAGACAGCTTGTCGTTGACCCGAACCTTCTTTGGTGGCGGTCGTGTGGGCTAGTGAGGATCGAGAGGCTCGAGGACTCCGCGGAGGTGGTGCGTCACCGTGTCAGTGAGGAGGACGCGCACGTCCGTCGCTACTTGTTTGTGTTGGAGCACAGGCCGTTCTCCAATACCTGGCAGGTTCTCCGGGGATCTCACTGGAGCTATGATCCCATGATGGTTCCTTCTCTGTGGGTGTCCACCGCCCGCGCCGATACCCGTCGTGTGCTAGGGTTTTAGTTGTATTAGTGATGTTATATGTATGACACTATTCGTGATGTATTAGTGATAATATTTGATGATGTACGGACGTATGAGATGATTTACTTTTGCTTATTGAATGCATGCTAATTTGAGTCCTATAATATATTTTGAATGTATATCTTGTGTTGCTCAATATCCAAGTGGCCCGTCATGTTTGCAGGTTACACCTCTGAGTGGCCTATGTTTTGCCGGAGTGTTGATTCATTTCCGTTCCGGCAAATTTCAGGCACTCGATATGTCCTATTTTAGCAAAGGTCATGCCGGATTTTTCCGTGAATTTTGGCATGACTTGTGCCAGAATATGTAGGAAATATCGAGTGCCCCGGATTTGTGTGTTGAGTATCTTGGTAGTTGTCTTCGATCAACTTTCAATTAATGTTTTAACTATGAACATAGGAAATGTCTGACGACGAAAAGGATTTCGGTATTTGCAAATACTGCAAAGACGAGCGCGGCCTGTGCGGCGGAATCTTCCTAGATGATGATAGGCGCTTTAGCATCAAGCTGGACAAGAACTTCGAAGTGAATACAGTAAGTCACAGCGACAAGTCTTTTTTCGTAATTAAGCATGACATCTGCTTCATTTGCTTCCACTTATATTTTTTTTACTATTCTACTAGTGTATCCCCTGCCATGCAAGAGTTTTTGTATTGGATAACGTAGGTTTCAGTCATAGTATGGAGGAAAAGAAAGTTTACTTGAAGACCGAGCATGGTTATATTTTCCATGCAAAATTGTACAATTCAGACGACTACACCTATTTTGGATGCAAAACATGGTGAGCACTATGCAAGACTTATGCATTTGAGCCTGATATGGTTATCACCTTTGATATTCGTCCGGAAGATGATACTGAAGGTAATACCGCATCTGGGTCGATATGCAGACGCCTCCAGTTATACCATTATGTAAGTTTCTCAATCATATTTATGTCTTTGATCGATATTGTTTATTCAAAAATAGTTGACAACTAATTTGTATTGTCAGCTTATTTCGGTGCAAGCAAACATGTCCAGTGCTTGGTAGACAGGACCGTATACTGTCCTGGGGCTGAACTCAACTGCGAGGAGCTCAGTCATTATGTTTCATGGCTTGAGGATCTTGATACTGTCAAGACAAATTTTCTTCCTGCATTTAGAAATGTTAGTACTGAAAATGTGCGACCAATAGTGTTCGTAATGAACTACGGTCACATCTATTTAGGAAGGATGGTAAGATTTTTACTATTTGTCATCAGTGCATCTTTTCCATACATTATTTTTGAAACTAAACTTCATTGCTAAGTATGTTAACATACGATGTTCTTCAACAGGGACTCCCGATGAATGTTGTGCCTTATGGGATCGAGACTAAAGGTACCATGAGTATTATCAGCTTACGGCCAAGATATCCTACAGATTACTTTAGTGCATTCAAGATTAGCGACGGATGCTGATGAGGTTATGTACCTAGGGTAGGGTCACGGACCTATCTAGGATACCATACCCAAGGACACCCTTAGAAGAAGCTACCTTCCAGTCGACCAAGAGGGACTTCACTCGACGAACTCAAGGACACTCGACGATGAAGATAGCCACTCGACCATGAAGCTAACCACTCGACGGCCAGGAGACCTAAAGTCACTCAGCACGCAACGGTCTGTCATTAAGTAGCTTAAATAGTCTTCATGGCACTTTATGAGGGCGTTACCAGTAACCCCCTATCTTAATGTACTTTAAACCCTGCATAACTGAGGGCCGGAGGGGTCTGGCGAACTCTATATAAGCCACCCCCCTCCTCAGTGTAAAGGGTTCGCACCCCTGTAACTCATATACACAGAAACCAGTCGACCGCCTCTGGGCTCCGAGACGTAGGGCTATTACTTCCTCCGAGAAGGGCATGAACTCGTTAAACACTCGTGTGTACAACTACTCCATAGCTAGGATCTTGCCTCTCCATATCTACCCCCATTCTACTGTCAGACTTAGAACCACGACAGTTGGCGGCCACCGTGGGGCAGGTGTCTTAGCGACTTTTTGGAGAAGTTGCAATTTGTCCGATTGCCTTCATCATGGTTTCTGGCGGAGCTCTGGTCGAGGGCCGCGACATCCGTCTCGGTGCGCTCGCTTTCATCGCCGACGACTCCGCTTGGCTCCAGGAGGCACCACTCGACATCGATGCGCTCCCCGTCCGCGGGGCGACGCACTTTCGGGCGTGTGTCCACGGCGTCCTGCTGCGGCAGCCGTCGACCCCATACCGGTCAACTCCTGTGTCGTCCTCCCTCCCTGTCTCCTGCCAGCGCAAGCGCTCTGGTCGGTCGAGACTTCAGCGGTGGGTGAGACATGCAGTGTGAGGGAGTTCCGGACTAGGGGGTGTCCGAATAGCCGAACTATCATGATCGGCCGGACTCCAAGACTATGAAGATACAAGATTGAAGACTTCGTCCCGTGTCCGGATGGGACTTTCCTTGGCGTGGAAGGCAAGCTTGGCGATACGGATATGTAGATCTCCTACCATTGTAACCGACTCTGTGTAACCCTAGCCCTCTCCGGTGTCTATATAAACCGGATGGCTTTAGTCCATAGGACGAACAACAATCATACCATAGGCTAGCTTCTAGGGTTTAGCCTCCTTGATCTCGTGGTAGATCCACTCTTGTAACACACATCATCAATATTAATCGAGCAGGACGTAGGGTTTTACCTCCATCAAGAGGGCCCGAACCTGGGTAAAACATCGTGTCCCTTGTCTCCTATTACCATCCGCCTAGACGCACAGTTCGGGACCCCCTACCCGAGATCCGCCGGTTTTGACACCGACATTGGTGCTTTCATTGAGAGTTCCTCTGTGTCGTCACCGATAGGCCCGATGGCTTCTTCGACCATCATCAACGACGCAGTCCAGGGTGAGACCTTTCTCCCCGCACAGATCTTTGTATTCGGCGGCTTCGCACTGCGGGCCAATTCGCTTGGCCAACTGGAGCAGATCGAAAGCTACGCCCCTGGCCGTCAGGTCAGATTTGGAAGTTTGAACTTCATGGCCGACATCCGCGGGGACTTGATCCTCGATGGATTCGAGCCACAGCCGAGTGTGCCACACTGTCACGGCGAGCATGATTTAGCTCTGCAGCCGGACAGTACCCTGGAGGCCGCACTCGAACCCGCTCCGATCATCAATTCGGAGTCGGCTGCGCAGGTCGAGGACGGATGGCTAGACACCGCCTCGGGAGCTGCAACCTCTACGGCGATAGAGCCGAACAATGACCTTGTCCCTCATGAAGCTCGTGACTCCGAGGTGCCAGACTCCTTGCCGGACTCCGAACCTCCCGCGCCCCCTCCGATCAAATCCGATTGGGCGCCGATCATGGAGTTCACCGCAGCGGACATCTTTCAAAACTCACCTTTTGGCGACATCTTGAGTTCGCTAAAGTATCTCTCGTTATCAGGAGAGCCCTGGCCGGACTACGGTCAGGACGGGTGGGATGCGGACGACGAAGAAATTCAAAGCCCACCCACCACCCACTTGGTAGCCGCTGTCGACGATCTAACCGACATCCTAGACTATGACTCCAAAGACATCGACGGTATGGATGACGATGCCGGAGACGACCAAGAACCAGCGCCTACTGGGCACTGGAAAGCCACCTCATCATATGACATATACATGGTGGATATCCCAAAGGATGGGAATGGCGAAGAAACAGCGGAGGATGACCCCTCCAAGAAGCAGCCCAAGCGCCGGCGTCAGCGGCGCCGCTCCAAATCCCGCCACAGCAAGAATGAAGACTCCGGCACCGGAGATAATAATACACCGGACAGTGCCGAAGAAAACCCACTCCAGCAAGATGCAGCGCAGGAGGACGGAGACGCCAGCCCTCATGAGAGAGCGGCAGAAGAAGAGGTAGAGGATTATATGCCTCCCTCTGGAGACGAGGCAAGCCTCGACGATGATGAATTCGTCGTGCCTGAGGATCCCGTCAAACAAGAGCGTTTTAAACGCAGGCTTATGGCCACGGCAAATAGCCTCAAGAAAAAGCAGCAACAGCTTAGAGCTGATCAAGATCTGCTAGCCGACAGATGGACTGAAGTCCTCGCGGCCGAAGAGCATGAGCTCGAACGCCCCTCCAAAAGCTACCCTAAACGCAAGCTGCTCCCCCGATTAGAGGAGGAAGCGTATGAACCCGCATCACCAGGAGACAACACGGCTGACCGACCACCCCATGGTCGTGACAGAGAGGCCTCTAGGCCCTTCACTAGACCCGTACCCCGGCATCGCTCGAAAAGCACAAGGCCACAGGGGAACGCTCCGGACTTGCGAGATATATTCGAGGATAAGGCAAGACAATCAAGATCGATCTATGGATCGCGTGGGCGCCCCACGGTACGTGACAACAGCCGTCGCGCCAGACACAGTAAGTCCGGCCGGGTCGAACAAAACAGACAAAGTTCTTTTGAGCTCCGTCGTGATATCGCCCAGTACAAAGGCGCCGCACACCCACTATGCTTCACAGATGAAGTAATGGATCATCAAATCCCCGAAGGGTTTAAACCCGTGAATATCGAATCTTACGATGGCACAACAGACCCCGCGGTTTGGATCGAAGACTATCTTCTTCACATCCACATGGCCCGCGGTGACGATCTTCACGCCATCAAATATCTCCCCCTCAAGCTTAAAGGACTAGCCGGCATTGGCTTAACAACTTGCCAGCAGAGTCAATTGGGAGTTGGGAAGACCTGGAAGCCGCATTCCTCGATAACTTCCAAGGCACGTATGTGCGACCACCAGACGCTGATGACCTAAGCCACACAATTCAGCAGCCAGATGAATCGGCCAGACAATTCTGGACACAGTTCTTAACCAAGAAAAACCAAATCGTCGACTGTCCGGATGCGGAGGCCCTCGCGGCCTTCAAGCATAACATCCGCAACGAGTGGCTTGCCCAGCACCTGGGACAGGAAAAGCCGAAATCCATGGCAGCCCTCACATCACTCATGACCCGCTTCTGCGCGGGTGAGGACAGCTGGCTAGCACGCAGCAACAACCTCAGCAAAAATTCTGGCAGTCCGGATTTCAAGGACCGAAATGGCAGGTTGCGTCGTAACAAAAAGAAGCACCGCATCAACGGCGACAATAGTGAGGATACGACAGTCAATGCCGGATTCAGAGGCTCTAAACCCGGTCAGCGGAAAAAGCCATTCAAAAGAACTACTCCGGGTCCGTCCAATTTGGACCGAATACTCGACCGCTCGTGCCAGATACACGGCACCCCCGAAAAACCAGCCAACCACACCAACAGGGATTGTTGGGTATTCAAGCAGGCAGGCAAGTTAATTGCCGAAAACAATGACAAGGGGCTGCATAGCGATGACGAGGAAGAGACCCGACCGCCGAACAACAGAGGACAGAAGGGTTTCCCCCCACAGGTGCGGACGGTGAAGATGATATATGCAATGCACATACCCAAAAGGGAGCGGAAGCGTGCACTCAGGGATGTATACGCGATGGAGCCAGTCGCCCCGAAGTTCAATCCATGGTCCTCCTGCCCGATCACTTTTGACCGAAGGGACCACCCCACCAGCATCCGCCACGGCGGATTCACCGCATTGGTCTTAGACCCAATCGTCGATGGATTTCACCTCACCAGAGTCCTGATGGACGGCGGCAGCAGCCTGAACCTGCTCTATCAGGATACAGTGCGCAAAATGGGCATAGACCCCTCACGGATTAAACCTACCAAGACGACCTTTAGAGGCATCATACCAGGTGTAGAAGCCAATTTACAGGCTCAGTTACACTGGAAGTGGTCTTCGGATCCCCGGATAACTTCCGAAGCGAGTAGTTAATCTTTGACATAGTCCCGTTCCGTAGCGGCTATCATGCCTTGCTCGGACGTACCGCGTTTGCAAAGTTCAACGTGGTGCCGCACTACGCATACCTCAAGCTCAAGATGCCAGGCCCTCGAGGAGTCATCACGGTCAACGGAAACACTAAACGTTCTCTCCGAACGGAGGAACATACAGCGGCTCTCGCGGCAGAAGTACAATGCAGCCTCTTAAGGCAATTCTCGAGTCCGGCCGTTAAGCGGCCGGACATAGCTAAGCGCGCCCGGAGTAACCTACAACAAGACCACCTGGCATGTTCCGAGCACGCGTAGCAGTGCGGCCCCAACCCCAGCCCCTGCAAAACGTCAAAATAGGTCCTTTGCATACACCATTACGCTCTGAAGATACCATGGGCATGGGGAGAGGGGCACAACCATGATAAGCCTAGACTGCGGCTCAACCACACCAGGGGCCCTCAAGTGTGTCGTTCTTTTTTTCTTTTTACCTTTTATTTTTTAACCACGGGACTCCGTTCGTCAGAGGCCCTGTCCGGCAGCAGACCTGCCGAACTCACGATGCAACAGCCAGGGAAGGATAAAGGCTACAACGAATATACAGGTGGTCTCCATTACGAGCATTTTTATACACCACTCCGCAGCCTACCCCTGGAGGGGGACATGTTTAACAGTCTCGTCCCTTGCTTATCGCACTATTTGTATCGTTCTGCATTCATAGCAGCACTTCTTGAATAAAACAATGCAGCACCTTTTTGCTTATAATTGCATTTCTTTTTCATACATATGTTCATTTACGACATGTCGCATCCGTACACTTTGGTACGGTTAAAACACACCAGGGGCTTATGTTTCTCGCATCATGGTGTGATAAGTCCGAACACTTTCTCAAGTGAGGCACCCCGAACTTATAGCATTATATGCATCGGCTCTGAATCATGTCTTGGGTCAATAGTTGGGTTTGCCCGGCTCCCATGTTTTGGTACCTTACGTTCCGTTGTATCGGCTAAGGTAGCACTGGGAGAACCACTGCGATTGCGCCCTAGTTGAGCTGGGTTAACGCCTCAGTGGAGAAAGCTAAAACTGACCGTCATGATGAGGTGAGAGCCGGTCGCTGTTCGAGAGGTTTTTGCAAGTCCTTAAAGACTTATGCTGCTTAGAGCGAGGAGCCGGATCTTGTCCGGCCCAGGCATGGATAGTGCCCCAAATTCGGCCTTCCAAAGACTAGGGGCTACGCCGAAATTTAAAATTATAGAATTCTATGGCTAAGTGAGAGTGTTCAAGCATTATAAGTCCGGTTGCCTTGTTCGTTGTGTTGAGCGCCTCCCTGGATGGACCCAAAAATGGGAACAAGAGTGCTCAAGTTTATCCCGAACACCCCAGCACTCGTGGCATGGGGGCTGAAGCCGACGACTTGCCATCTCTCAGATTTGATAAACAGCCGCACAGAAGGTAATATTTTAAATTAACAAGCGTTGCTTAGCGCATATGAACTAAGTTTTCAGCACACATGATAACAAAATGCGAGTCTACTCAAATATTACATCTTTGGAGCACTCACCCGCAATAGTGCGGGCACCCTTCAGCACACTCTTATAATACATCTCGGGCGTGCGATGCTCCTTGCCCTCTGGTGGCGGGTCCGTCATGAGTTTCTGGGCATCCATCTTGTCCCAGTGCACCTTTGCGCGGGCAAGGGCCCGACAGGCACCTTCAATACAGGCGGAGTGCTTGATGACTTCAACCCACGAGCACGCATCCACCAGCCGCCGCACCAGGCCGAAGTAGCTCCCAGGCATGGCCTCCTTAGGCCACAGCCGAACTATGAGGCCCTTCGTGGCCTATTTGGCCGCCTTGTGGAGCTCGACCAGTTGCCTCAGCTGGTCGCTAAGGGGCACCGGATGTCCGGCCTCAGCATACTGAGACCAGAAGACCTTCTCCGTCGAGCTCCCCTCCTCGGCCCGGTAGAACGTGGCAGCATCGGACACGCTGCGAGGAAGATCTGCGAACGCTCCTGGAGAGCTCCGAATTCGGGTAAGCAACAGGTAATTAACACTCACATGCTTACTTTGCATGAAAAATGCCTTACCCACTGCTATTTTCTTCACCGCCTCAATCTCCTGGAGGGCCTTGTAGGCTTCGGCCTTAGCGGCTTTGGCACTCTCAAGAGCCGTTGCAAGCTCAGACTTTTGAGTCTTCGAGTCACGCTCCAGGCTCTCATGTTTTTTCACGAGATCCTGGAGCTCTTGCTGTACCTCCGCCACCCGCGCCTCCTGCTTCTCTCGCTCGGTGCGCTCCGCGGCCGCATTGCATTCGGCCGCGGCCACCGCCTCTTTCAGGGTCGCCACCTCGTTAGTGGCCCCTGCAATACCCACATTATCCTGGTCATTCTTTTTGCAACCAAAATCCTTTTCTGTAAGGTACAATTTTAGTAAGGTGTCACTCACCTTCGTCGTCCTCGAGCTGCTTCTTGGCATGGCCGAGCTCGTTCTCGGACCGCTCGAGGCTTTCCTTCAACGTATTGACCTCCGCAGTCAGTGCGGCAGAGTTCAGCAGCATAGCCTGCAATCCCATATTGACATATTTATTATGACTCCTGCGTATATAGTTTTAGATCCTCAGTCCGGCTTTTCTTTCCGAACAACGAACCGAGCATCAGGGGCTACTGTCTATGCGGTACCATTTTATACATATTGCAATTCTTACCTCAAAGCCTGTTAGAAGGCTGCTGCAGGCTTCGGTCAGCCCACTCTTGGCGAGCTGAACCTTTTGAATCACCGCACTCATAACAGTGTGGTGTTCCTCTTCGATGGAGGCACCGTTGAGCGCCTCCAGCAAATTATCCGGCACCTCCGGTTGGACGGAGGCAGCCGGCGTCACAGTCTTGCCCTTCTTGCGAAGGGTTCGCCCGCCGGACTCCGGAGCTACTGTCGGTTCCGGGGCCGAGTCTGGTGCAAACTCCGGGAGGTTGTCCTGTGACACCTCCGGGGCCTCCTCCTCCTGGTGGGTCCCTTCCTGGGATCCCACCTCGGCATCGTCCGCGGCACGGGGGGTGGAGGTAGTCGGAAGAGAATCCATATCCGACGCACCTAAGGACCCGCTCGACGAAGCGGGAAGATCATCCTTGGGCGGACTGCAGGGTTGTATGCGGCATTAGAAAGACATTATGTGGCGAAAAGGAAAAACCTTGAAGTTATTCGGGAGTCCGGATACTTATGATCTCGCCAGGGGCTTGGCCCTTGGAGGCCAGTCCTCATCGTCGTCACTGGCGTTGGTGGAGCAGTCCGGGGGAAGAGTTTTTCCCTTCTTGGACCCTTCGGCCTCCCTTGTTGGGGAGGCCTTCCTTTTCTTCCCTCCCCCCGCTGGGGGAGAGGCTTTCTTCTTCTCCTCCTCGCCTTGGTGGGAGGAGTCGGCCTCAGATTCATCATCCGATAGCACCCGAAAACGGGAACTCTTCCGAGTCCCCGTGGCCTTCTTCTTGGCCTTCTTCTCCGGCACCACGTGGGGTGCCGGAGCCAGCAGCCCCGTTAGGCAGGCGTCCGCTGGGTCCTCTGGCAATGGGGCCGGACAGATAGTCCGTTCGGCCTTCGCCAGCCATTCCTGTCAAAGGTAAAGGGAGTTTAGATCCCGCATAGAGTCAAACTATGGAAAACAAGTGGCAAAATCACTTACCACATCAGCCGGACGCTGCGAGCGGAATCCGCGATCTTCGGTAGCGGATGCGGGAGCCTCGGCACCCTTGAACAACACCTTCCAGACATCTTCGTACGTAGTGTCGAAGAGCCCGCTCAAAGTTTGGTGCTACGCTGGATCGAACTCCCACATGTTGAAGCCCCGTTGTTGGCACGGGAGAATCTGGCGGATGAGCATGACCTGGACTACGTTGACAAGCTTGAGCTTCTTGTCCACCAGCTTTTGGATACAGGCTTGGAGTCCGGTCAGCTCCTCCGAATCGCCCCAGATCCGGCCACTCTCTTTCCAGGAGGTGAGCCGCATGGGGATGCCAGATCTGAATTCGGGGGCTGCTGCCCAGTCAGGGTCACGCGGCTCGGTGATGTAGAACCACCCCGATTGCCACCCCTTAATGGTTTCCACGAAAGTGCCCTCCAGCCAGGTAATGTGGGACATCCTGCCCACCATGGTGCCTCCGCACTCCGCTTGGCTGCCCTTCACAACCTTCAGCTTTACACTAAAGGTCTTGAGCCACAAGCCGAAGTGGGGCTGGATGCAGAGGAAGGCCTCGCACACGACGATAAACGCCGAGATTTTGAGGATGAAATTCGGGGCCAGATCATGGAAATCTAGGCCGTAGTAGAACATGAGCCCCCGGACAAAGGGATGAGGTGGGAAGCCCAGTCCATGGAGGAAATGGGGAATAAATACTACCCTCTCATGGGGCCTGGGGGTAGGAATGAGCTCTCCCTCGTCAGGGAGTCGGTGTGCAATGTTGCTGGACAAATATCCGGCGTCGCGCAGCTTCTGGATCTGCCCCTCCGTGATGGAGGAGGCCATCCACTTGCCTCCCGCTCCGGACATAGTTGGAGAAGGTTGAGGTGAGAAGTGCAGACTTGGGCGCTGGAGCTCTAGTTCACGGAGATGGATAAGCCAAGGAGGAAGAAAGCGCAGGTAAAAGGGTTGGATCTTTATCCCCTTATATGGGCGGACAAAAACATGTGTCCCCACCGGCCTGGTAAAACTCGCTTATCTCCCAAGCGTCACAATCAATGGCGCGGTTGGGTTACCCACGTCCGTATTAATGGGAATCCCGGAATAAGGGGAACACGATCTCTGCTTCGACAAGACGTGCCGAGGAAACCACTTCGCTGAATGCGCGGAGGTGGAACAATAAAAACAATTTGAGTAAAGGCTTGGTAGTGGTGTGACGTCACGCCACAAAATACGTCAGCAGATTGAACTTGTGTAATATTATTCTCTCTACGGTGGTACGTGGAATTTATTTTTGCAGAGCGAGACACTATCCTGGTGTTCACAATCTTCTATAAATTATTCGAAGGAAGAACCCGCCTTGCAATGCCGAAGACAACATGCACGCCGGACTCGTCGTCATTAAAGCCTGGTTCAGGGGCTACTGAGGGAGTTCCGGACTAGGGGGTGTCCGGATAGCCGAACTATCATGATCGGCCGGACTCCAAGACTATGAAGATACAAGATTGAAGACTTCGTCCCGTGTCCGGATGGGACTTTCCTTGGCGTGGAAGGCAAGCGTGGCGATACGGATATGTAGATCTCCAGTTACTTTAACCGACTCTGTGTAACCCTAGCCCTCTCCGGTGTCTATATAAACCGGATGGCTTTAGTCCATAGGACGAACAACAATCATACCATAGGCTAGCTTCTAGGGTTTAGCCTCCTTGATCTCGTGGTAGATCCACTCTTGTAACACACATCATCAATATTAATCGAGCAGGATGTAGGGTTTTACCTCCATCAAGAGGGCCCGAACCTGGGTAAAACATCGTGTCCCTTGTCTCCTGTTACCATCCGCCTAGACGCACAGTTCGGGACCCCCTACCCGAGATCCGCCGGTTTTGACACCGACACAGTGGCTCACCAATCGGCCACCACCCAAGTCGCGGCAATTGAGCCCGACGAATCTCTCTACGGCATGTTCGATCTATCGACTGGCTCCGTGGAGACTGCATCCGAGTGCGACAGCAGTGATCCAGCGGCGGAGGTCCTGATGGTCAACGGGCCTCGTAGCCCTCCCGGTTTCCCCCGCACTGACGGGATGGACGACGGAGGCGACCCCGCTCAGGCCCACGAAGAGTATCAACCCGAGCCACTCACTTCTCAGGAAAGAGAAGATCTTCGCCGTCGGAACATGGATGCCCTGCATACTCCCATCGCAGGAGAAACTCCTGAGGCTCGTGCTTTGGAAGAGGCGTGTTTGGCCAACTTGGCTGAACGCACTCGACTGGAGAACCTCCAGCAAGCACTCGACGAGCGTGCGCATCAACGAGTACCTGACTCCAAACGACGTCAGCGCTTTCCACAACCGACTCAGGTATACCGAACCGCAATTCAGAATTTGGCAGCTGCAGCCCATATAGCGGAGTCAATTCAGCCCTCTTAGTCAGAGGCTGGAAGAGGCTTGATGCAGATCAGGGATTTGCTTCGGGCGGCAGGAGATCAGAATTCAGCTATGTCATAGTCGCGCAACAGGATTCACAGTCGATCCGTAGCTGCAAATACTGTTCAGTCGGCTCACAGCCCGAGGTCACCTCCGAGGCGCGTGGGACGTGAAGGCCGGCGGGACCACTATGATGACCGATTTGACCGTTGGCGTCGAGTGCCCACTCCTCCCCCGAGAAGTGGGTCTAACACCCATCGGCAGCAAGATGACAGGCGCCAGTTCAGTGTTGGGCGGAGGGCTCCAGTCGATCCCAGAGAACCAGGCTTTGACGCGAGATCCATCATCGTGCAAGGTTTGGTCGACCGGAACAGAGCTCATAGAGGTGGCCATGACAGAGATGTACCCACTAGCAGCCGAGTCCATGTCTTAGGTCCAGAATGCTTTAGCAGAGCCATCAGAGCTGTAGTGATACCCCCCAACTTCAGGCTGGCGACTGGGGTAAGTAAGTTCACCGGAGAGTCCAAGCCTGAGACTTGTCTTGAAGACTACCGAGTGGCGGTACAGATTGGTGGCGGTAATGATGAGGTGGCCATGAAGCATTTGCCACTCATGCTAGAGGGTTCGGCTAGGGCGTGGTTGAATCAGTTAGCTCCTAGCAGCATTTACACCTGGGAAGATCTTTCCCGAGTGTTTGTCAGGACGTTCGAGGGAACTTGCAAGCGACCGGCTGGATTGACAGAGCTGCAAGTCTGCGTACAAAAGTCGAGTGAAACATTGAGAGATTACATCCAGAGATGGATCACTTTGCATCATACCGTGGAGAATGTGTTAGACCATCAAGCGGTCTGCGCCTTCAAGGATGGTGTCAAGAACAGAGAGCTGAGCCTGAAGTTTGGTCGAACCGGGGATATGACCCTGGGTCGAATGATGGAGATCGCCACCAAATACGCCAACGGTGAAGAAGAGGACAGGCTCCGGAGTGGCAAGTATAAGCCGAGTCAGACGAAAAAAGGAAACTCCAGTCGAAAACAGAAGCGGAAGGCCAAACCAGCTGCTCCTGGAGAGGCTCTGGCCGTGACTCAGGGCAAATTCAAAGGGAAGCCCAAAGGATCTTGGAACCCCGAGAAGGTAAAGGATAAAGAAGGAAATGACGTGATGGATCTACCGTGTCACATCCACACAAAGAAAGACGAGGAGCGTAACTTCATCTACCCGAAACATACCACTCGCCAGTGCCGGCTCTTAATCCAGCAGTTTCAAGGGAAACGGCCCAAGGACAAAGAGAAGGAGTCGGACAAGGCTGAGGACAAGGAGGACAGTGATGGAGAGTACCCTCATGTCAATTCCACCCTGATGATTTTTGCTGACGTAGAGAGCAAAAGTCGACTGAAAGTGATCAACCGAGAGGTCAATATGGTCGCCCCGGCGACACCAAGCTATCTGAAATGGTCGCAAACTCCCATTACGTTCGACCAATCCGATCACCCCACTCACATTGCCACCCCTGGGAGGCAAGCGCTGGTGGTCGACCCCGTCGTCGAAGGCACTCGACTGACGAAGGTCTTGATGGATGGCAGCAGTGGGTTGAATATACTATATGCAGAGACGCTCAAGGGAATGGGCATTCCGATGTCCAGGCTCAGCTCCAGCAACATGAGTTTTCACGGAGTCATTCCTGGGAAGAAGGCTGAGTCACTCGGTCAAATAGCTCTGGATGTAGTGTTCGGCGACTCGAAGCATTTCCGCAAGCAGAAGCTGACGTTTGAAGTCGTGGATTTCCAGAGCGCTTACCACGCTATTTTGGGAAGACCAGCCTACGCCCGCTTCATGGCTTGACCATGTTATGTGTACCTCAAATTAAAGATGCCCGGCCCCAAGGGCGTGATCACTATCACTGGCAGTCGGAAGAAGGCAGAAGAGTGTTTCCAGAAAGGCTCGAAGATCGCGGATGCCCAGATAACAGTGGTAGAGCTGGAGGAATATAAGAAAAATGCAGATCCGAGTGAGTTGCTGCGGGCCAAGAAGCCCGCCACAGAGTCAACGATCCAATCGTTAGGGGAGACGAAGCTAGTTCATATCCACCCGACTGACCCCAACGCAGCTCCGACCCATATTTCCACAACACTCGACTCTAAATAGGAAGAAGCGCTCATCCAGTTCCTCTGTGAGAACTGGGACATCTTTGCATGGAAGCCAGCTGACATGCCGGGTGTTCCCATGGGACTGGCTGAACATCGCCTCAGAGTCGACTCAAAAGCAAAACCTGTTAAGGAACATCTTTGACGGTCCGCCGTTCAGAAGAAAAAAGCCATTGGCGAGGAGGTGGCTCGACTCCTTGCAGCAGAGTTTATCCGAGAGATATACCACTCCGAGTGGCTCGCCAATGTCATCATGGTTCCCAAGAAGGACAACTCACTTCGCATGTGCATTGATTTCAAACATATCAATCGGGCCTGCCCAAAAGATCATTTTCCTCTCCCTCGCATCGACCAAATTGTCGACTCGACTGCGGGGTGCGAGAGATTGTCTTTTTTAGACGCCTATTCCGGGTATCATCAGATCCGTCTGTATGGACCTAACGAAATCAAAACAGCTTTCATCACTCCATTCGGGTGCTTCTGCTATATCACCATGCCATTCAGTCTCAAGAATGTCGGAGCCACGTTCATGAGAATGATTCAAAAGTGTTTACTCACTCAAATCAGTCGGAATGTGGAAGCATACATGGATGATATCGTGGTCAAGTCACGAAAGGGTTCCAACCTGTTGACTGACCTAGCTGAAACATTTGCCAATCTCAGGAGATATGATATCAAGCTCAATCCATCAAAGTGCACATTCGGAGTGCCTGGCGGAAACTTACTCGGTTTTCTCGTTTCAGAGCGAGGAATCGATGCTAACCCAGAAAAAGTTAGCACCATACTCCGAACGAAACGCCCTGTGCATGTGCACGATGTCCAGAAACTTACTGGATG
Organism: Triticum aestivum; assembly: GCF_018294505.1. Classification (NCBI taxonomy): domain Eukaryota; kingdom Viridiplantae; phylum Streptophyta; class Magnoliopsida; order Poales; family Poaceae; genus Triticum; species Triticum aestivum. The sequence goes on along the minus strand of NC_057804.1, from coordinate 636,431,964 downwards.
CTTGGCCGCGTTAAGTCGATTCATCTCTCGCCTTGGTGAAAAGGTGTTGCCTCTTTACCGACTGATGAAGAAGGCAGACAAGTTCGAGTGGACTCCAGAAGCTGATGCAGCGTTTGCCGAGCTAAAAGCTCTGCTCTCCACCCAGCCGGTGCTTGCTGCTCCAATCAGCAAAGAGCCTCTGTTGCTTTACATTGCAGCCACAAGACAAGTCGTCAGTACAGTACTTACGGTCGAGTGGGAAGAAGAAGGTAAAACCTTCAAAGTTCAGTGCCCAGTGTATTATCTCTCTGAAGTTTTGACCCCATCGAAGCAAAGATATCCTCATTATCAGAAGCTCGTATATGGGATCTACATGACCATGAAGAAGGTTGCCCATTATTTCTCTGATCATGACATTACAGTCGTCAGCAACGCACCATTGTCAGAGATTCTGCACAACGGAGATGCAACTGGTCGAGTGGCTAAATGGGCGATTGAACTCCTTCCCCTTGATATCAAATTTGAGGCAAAGAAAGCCATTAAGTCCCGGGCTATAGCAGATTTCCTTGCTGAGTGGATTGAACAGCAGCAGCCGACTCAAGTTCACTCGGAGCATTGGACCATGTTCTTTGATGCTCTAAGATGTTAAATGGTTCTGGTGCTGTGGTAGTTTTGGTTTCTCCCCGAGGAGATAAGCTCAGATATGTGCTCTAGATCCACTTTGATTCCTCCAACAATGAAGCAGAATATGAAGCACTTTTGTATGGGTTGTGCATGGCTATTTCACTCGGCGTCCGTCGCCTTATGGTTTATGGTGACTCAGATTTGGTGGTAAATCAGGTGATGAAGGAGTGGGACGTTAGAAGCCCAGCCATGACTGGATACTGCAATGCAGTGAGGAAGCTCGAAAAGAAATTCGAAGGGTTGGAGCTCCATCACATTCCCCGACTGAAAAATCAAGCAGCCGATGACTTGGCGAAGATAGGTTCCAAGAGGGAAGCCATTCCGAGTGGTGTGTTTTTGGAGCATGTTCACACACCGTCGGTTCAAGAAGATCCTTTCACTGAAGAAGTCCCGTAGCCCAAAAGCGCCACAGATCCGATTGAAGTCGAGGTCCTAGTTGTGGTCGACTTGATCATGGAAGTTTTGGTCATCACTCCTGATTGGATAGTGCCCTATATCACCTATATTTTGAGAAAAGAACTCCCCGAGAATGAAGAAGAGGCTCGGGAGATCGTCCGCCGATCCAAAGCCTTCACCGTCATGAGGGGTCAGTTATACAGAGAAAGTGCAACTGGAGTCAGCCAGAAATGCATAACACCGAAGGAAGGTCGAATGATTCTCAACGACATCCACTCGGGGACCTGTGGCCATCATCCGTCTTCTCGGACCATCATGGCCAAAGCATACCGAGCTGGTTTTTATTGGCCCAGAGCGAATGAAATGGCAAAGGAGATAGTCGACAAGTGTGAGGGACGTGAATTTTACTCCAATATGTCACACAAGCCCGCCTCAGCTTTAAAGACCATACCACTTGTTTGGCCCTTTGCAGTATGGGGGTTGGATATGGTCGGCCCTTTGAGAACAGGCAGAAGCGGTTTCACCCATGTGCTGGTAGCAGTCGACAAGTTCACCAAGTGGATTGAGGCCAAACCCATCAAGAACCTCGATGCCGGTACTGTTGTCAGCTTTATCAGAGAATTGATATTCAGATATGGAGTCCCGCATAGCATCATCACTGACAACGGGTCAAACTTCGATTCCGAAGAATTTAGAGCTTTCTGCATGTCTCAAGGCACACGAGTCGACTACGCTTCAATCGCCCATCCAAAGTCGAATGGACAGGCAGTATGAGCCAACGGCTCGATTCTCAAAGGGTTGAAACCCCGTTTGATGCGTGATCTCAAACATGCGGCTGGTGCATGGGTAGACGAACTTCCCTTGGTGCTTTGGGGGTTAAGGACCACGCCCAACCGGTCGACTAGAAGAACTCAATTCTTCTTGGTCTACGGAGCTGGAGCAGTCTTGCCGAGTGACCTTCTCCACAATGCTCCTCGGGTCGAGCTCTACACCGAAGCTGAAGCAGAACAAGCACGACAGGATGCAGTCGACCTTTTAGAGGAAGAAAGAGAGATGGCTCTGATCTGATCGACCATTTATCAACAAGACTTGCGTCGCTTCCACGCCAAAAACGTGAAGAGTCGAGCCTTCCAGGAAGGAGATTTAGTCCTCCGAGTGGATCAGCAGAAACCACACAAGCTTGCTCCTTCTTGGGAAGGACCCTTCATCGTCACCAAGGTTCTCCACAATGGAGCATATTGTCTTTTCAATGTCAAGCATCAGATCGACGAGCCCCGAGCTTGGAACGCGGATCTCCTCCACCCCTTTTACACTTAAGTATTAACTCGGATGAGTTGTAATAAAAGTACTTCTGTAGTTTATTTATCAAAGACAAGAGCTTTACAGTTTTCCCAGTAATTGTTATTACTTTTGTCCACATAAAACAATCCCCCAATGGGTGGCTTGGTTGCGAATCTGATTCGCCTAAGTCTGTAAAAAAAAATCCTAACCGAGTGGTGAGCCAGCCTTCCACTCGGAGGCTTAGCTGCGAAATCCGTTTTGCCTAAGTTAAACAAAATCCTACCGAGTGGTAAGCCAGCCTTCCACTCGGAGGCTTAGCTGCAGTCCAAGTACTCACCTAAGTTTTTGAAAATCCAACCGAGTGGTAAGCCAGCCTTCCACTCGGAGGCTTAGCTGCAGTACAAGTACTCGCCTAAGTTAAACAAAATCCTACCAAGTGGTAAGCCAGCCTTCCACTCGGAGGCTTAGCTGCAGTACAAGTACTCGCCTAAGTTAAACAAAATCCTACCGAGTGGCGAGCCAGCCTTCCACTCAAAGGCTTAGCTGCAGTACAAGTACTCGCCTAAGTTAAACAAAATCCTACCGAGTGGCGAGCCAGCTTTCCACTCGGAGGCTTAGCTGCAGCATTGCGCTCGCCTAAGTACAAATACAACATGCGCTCTGCGAGGAGGACGAGGTGCGGGTCGACTGCTACCCTCTCCTTCCGAGCTACGCCACAAGTACAACGTGCGCTATGCGAGGAGGACGAGGCGCAGGTCGACTGCTACCCTCTCCTTCCGAGCTACGCCACAAGTACAACGTGCGCTCTGCGAGGAGGACGAGGTGCAGGTCGACTGCTACCCTCTCCTTCCGAGCAACGCCACAAATACAACATGCACTCTGCAAGGAGGACGAGGTGCATGTCGACTGCTACCCTCTCCTTCCGAGCTACGCCACAAATACAACGTGCGCTCTGCAAGAAGGACGAGGTGCAGGTCGACTGCTACCCTCTCCTTCCGAGCTACGCCACAAATACAATGTGCGCTCTGCAAGGAGGACGAGGTGCAGGTCGACTGCTACCCTCTCCTTCCGAGCTACGCCACAAATACAACGTGCGCTCT